>NW_010123776.1:0-2091 GCF_000699245.1 Pterocles gutturalis
GGCTACGGCCACCGTGTCATCACCGACCAGTGTCCCCAGGGCACGGTGCTGCTGCTGCTCCCGGCCATCCTGGGCTCCATGGTCAACGCCTTCATGGTGGGTTGTATGTTCGTCAAGATCTCCCAACCCAACAAGCGCGCCGAGACGCTGGTGTTCTCCTCGCACGCGGTGGTGGCTCTGCGCGACGAGCGCCTGTGCCTCATGTTCCGCGTGGGCGACCTGCGGGACTCGCACATCGTGGAGGCGTCCATCCGCGCCAAGCTCATCCGCTCCAAGCAGACACGCGAGGGCGAGTTCATCCCCCTGGACCAGACCGACCTGAGCGTGGGCTTTGAGACAGGCGATGACCGCCTCTTCCTCGTCTCGCCCCTCGTCATCAGCCACGAGATCGACGAGCGCAGTCCCTTCTGGGATGTCTCGAGGCACCAGCTGGAGAAGGATGACTTCGAGATCGTCGTCATCCTCGAGGGGATGGTGGAGGCCACAGGTAACGGGGGTGGTGGCTTGGGGACGGGGGGTGGGATGTGCGTGGGGACATCATTCATCTCCGTGGGGATGCGTCATCTCCATGGGGACACCTCCATAGGGACACTTCACCTCCATGAAGACACCTCCATAGGGACACATCATCTCTGTGGGGACACCTCCATGGGGACGTCTTGCCTCTGTGGGGACATTTCTCCTCCATGGGAACATTACATTGCACCTCAGTGGGGACACCTGCTGGGAATAGATCATCCTTGTGGGGACACCTCACCTCCATGGGGACATCTCACTTCCCTGGGGACACCTGCTGGGTATATCTCATCCTTGTGGGGACATCTCATCTCCTTGGGGACACCTCCATGGGGACACTTCACCCCCATGGGGACATCTCGGCTCTGTGGAGACGCTTCACCTCCATGAAGACACCTCCATAGGGACACATCATCTCCATGAGGACACCTCCATGGGGACATCTTGCCTCTGTGGGGACATATTGCCTCCATGGGGACATTGCAACTCCATGGGGACACCTCCTGGGAAGACCTCATCCTTGTGGGGACACCTCATCTCCATGGGGACACCTCCATGGGGACACCTCCTGGGAAGACCTCATCCTCGTGGGGACACCTCTTCTCCATGGGACACCTCCATGGGGACATCTCACCTCTGTGGGGACATCTCACCTCCATGGGGACACCTCCTGGGAAGACCTCATCCTTGTGGGGACACTTCACCTCTGTGGGGACATCTTGCCTTCATGGGGACACCTCCATGGGGACATCTCGCCTCTGTGGGGCCACCTCCATGAGGACACCTTCATGGGGACACCTCCCTGGGGACATCTCGCCTCTCTGGGGACATTTCGCCTCTGTGGGGACATCTCACCCCCATGGCCTGCAGCGTGTCCCTGCCTGGTCCTGGCTGGGGGGTGACCCCAAATCTGCCCCCTGCCCTGGGTGCAGCAGATGTGGGGGTACACCGTGCAGGGGGTGCCACAGATGTGGGGGTGCCCCCTGCCCTGGCTGCAGCAGATGTTGGGGTACACCGTGCAGGGGGTGCAGCACAGCAACCCCCCCTGGCTAGGACCAGGGTACCCTGTGTCCTGGGTGCTGCAGATTTGGGGGTGCCCATGTATAGGGTGTCACGAATGTCAGGGTCCCCCCTGCAGGGATGACATGAAGCAGATGTTGGGGTACACCATTCCGGGGGTGTCACAGATGTTGGGGTCCCCCCTCCAGGGATGACATACCAGGCACGCAGCTTGTACACAGATATTGGGGTGCCCGTGCAGGGGTGTCACAGATGTTAGGGTCCCCCAAGTATGATGTGCCAGGTGTGCAGCTTGCACACAGATATCGGGGTACACCATTCAGGGGGTGTCACAGATATCGGGGTCCCCCCCCCAGGGATGACATGAAGCAGATGTTGGGGTACACCATTCCGGGGTGTCACAGATGTCGGGGTCCCCCCCGGGGATGACATGAAGCAGATGTTGGGGTACACCATTGAGGGGTGTCACAGATGTTAGGGTCCCCCAAGTATGATGTGCCAGGTGTGCAGCTCGCACACAGATATCGGGGTACACCATTCAGGGGGTGTCACAGA
>NW_010123777.1:0-1866 GCF_000699245.1 Pterocles gutturalis
CGAGCTCCCGGCCCGCTGCCCCCCGCCCGAGGAGAGCTGGGGAAGGGGAGGGAGCTCACGGCGTTAATCACGACTATGAGCTGCCGTGTGCTTTTTACCTCTTCACTGGAGCCCTAACGGTAGCTGCTCTCCCGCCCTGACCCGCGGCTGGCCTCTCGCAGCCACCACAGCAACATCGCAGGTGTCTCACCAGCGTCATGCCAGGGATGCCACGGTATCCCGGACACGCCGGCAGAGATGGCAGGGGACATAAGTTACTATACTGTATGACAGCTAAAATGCCACCGGCTGTCTGGGTCTAGGCACCTGAGTCGCTCCCTAAAACATCCTGCATTGACCCAGGGTACTCGGGAATTACTCCAAGACCTGCTCTGGCTTTATTTCTCCTTTCCTCCTCCATCCTGGCAGCTGATGTCCTCACTTGTTCTATGGAAAAGCTACTTTTGTCACCTGAAAAAAGTTCTAACTCTAAAATAAGCTTTACAGACTCAGACAACCTGAAAAACAAAACGTTGTGGTTATTACAAGAGGCTTTGAAAAAACTGGTAAAAATGCAACAAAAATTGTTAATTATGAAGAAAAGGATTCTAGTATGTTATCTTAAAATTATTCCCTGAACAGCTATTTGATAATCAATATTTTGCATTAATATGGTGCTTATTGCTCCGAAACTCAATTAACATTGACGTAAGCTATGCAGCACCTACAGGAACAAACTTAATACTCACCTACTTCATGTGGGTATTAGTAAATAGTTTGTAAATAATGATATTGTGATCTTCAAAGATGTTTAATATTATGATAACTTGATTATATTTAAAGATTATTGCATCCATTTTACTCAGGGAAAAGGGAGTCAGAGGAAACTGAGAATGAAAGAGGCAAACCATCCTGGTGAAGCAGCAGAGTGATGTAAAGCAAGTACGTGCGCTGACTGGCTGGAGAAGTTACACGCGTGCCAGGCAGGTACACGTTATGTGAAAACAGAAGCTGCAGAGACTCTGAGAATTTGTGATGTGGTGCTGAAATGGGATGCCGGTAGTAAAGATTTAAAAATGCTGATAATCTGATAAAAGGGATAGTTCAGATTATATGCCTCTGAAATGTAGAAATACCTAAATCTGATACCATGGTAACTTGGAAGAACAGTTCTACAACTTATTTTCCAGATGTCTACAAATATGAAAAACAAGCTGCTTCAGATATTAATTTGATATATTTGCCAAAACTCTATTAATATCTTCATCCCCGCTTTATTTGACTGCATAATTTTCGAAGACCACCATATGTCTTTGAGTATTCTCTAAATATTTTTCTTTCCTTAAAATACAATTATATTCAGGCCATCACCTGTACCTGCACTGAGAGACAGAGCCGCCACGCACAAAAGACAATAACAGAAGCACCTCAGGGAATTCTGAATTTACTATCTGTAATTTTAATCCATGAATTTATAGCTTGTAAGGGAGTGTCAGAAGTATCTGGGATAATTATAAGATAATCCGCATTTCCTTTGACAAGAAAAAATACCACCCACACTATAACTAACAATAGCCCAGCCAGCTGTTAAGAAATTGTACCTGAGCGTAGCTGTCCTCACAAATTACCACTTAATGTTGAAATCCTTTATTACAGCAGGGTGTTTGAGAAGTTTGCACAGAACTAGGCACACTTCACTACCTGCCACCAGTATCCTGGATCCTTTCAGTGTCTTGTTTCAGATGGGATCCAGAGCAGTGATGCTGGCACTGATGCACATCTTGTTTATGAACGAGGGCTGCCCAACCATACTCACTGCTGGATCTCGCCTGGGAGCTGGTTACTGGCAGGCATGACGTGTTGTACAGTCTTGAAGCAGCAGCAGGA
>NW_010123777.1:1897-5209 GCF_000699245.1 Pterocles gutturalis
TTCAGACAGAATTACATCAATTATCCCTCTTACTTGCCTGTTAGCAACAAAACCCAGGCCATTAGTTATACTGAGTTTTGCAGGTGGTTCTACATTGTTTAACCTGGTTTTTGGTGGGTTTTCCAGGTTTTATCCGTTAGTTTACCTGACAATTAAGAATGTCCAGAATACAGGTTTTAGTGCTTATCCTGCCATATCTTCAAGGGACTGGACACTACATTTATTCCTGCCCACTCCCAAAGATCACTTTCTATCACATTTCCACTGTTTTAAGGAACATAACTGTTCAACTTCAAAAAAAGACATTGTGTAAACAGACTTTCTGAACAGATGAGCCACAACACAGCCCAGCCCTTGAAAACTTTAGGAAAAAAGTCCCCTTGCTTATCTACTGCTATGAAATGTCCATATGAAAGAAAACCAAGACATGAAAGTTGAAGGGGAGGAGGAAAGAGTAAGAATTTTGTTGCTGTATGAAACCTTGTGTGTGGTTTGGCCCCCAGCCAAGGGCTAACCCATCACATTCCCCCCCACATCTTGCCTATAAGAGGGACAGACCTCAAGAAGAATACAGCAGAATTAGGGAAGGTAAAGAAAAGGGCAGCCACGGTGTTCACAAGGGGTGGAATAGTGCCATATTAAGAGAGACTAAAATGGCTGGGGCTCTTCCACCTGCGGAGGAGAAGGCTGAGAAAAGATACAATCAAAGCTTACAAAATCATAAAGGCAGTGGCTAAGGTGAATACAAAGTTGTTATTTATCAGATCTTACAATACTGGAACGAAGGTGCGCACAGCGAGACTCATCGGGTGTTACTAACAGCCAGAGACAGGACCTTTTTTCACAGCAGGTAATTCATGTCTGGAGCTCCCTACCACAGGCTGTAGAAAAGGCAAGAGTCAGCAGGTTCAAAAAGAAACTAGTCAAACTGGGTAACAGGTCTATAAACAGATAAAAAAAGATAATAGGCATGGAAGCATCCTCTAACATCTCTAATTGATGCCCACTCATAATTATGGATGCTTCGAAGTATGAGATGAACGGACCGTGGGCTTGCATGCTGGCCCCCAAATAGAGCATCCCCTACTGCCATGGACAGGGAGAGGTTCGTGGGCTAGATGGGCCTCTGTTCTGGTCCCACAGGACACTCCCTGCCTTCAAGATTCCTTGGATATGCTGGTTTGCAGAATACAAACATAATTCATATTTCAAACTGATTCTAATTCACTCAAAACACATTAAAGGGATCTACTTGTAATCCACAATGGCAAAGCTCATCTCCAGGAGCAACTAAGATAATAAAACATAAAAGTAATTAATGCCCTAAATCATTAAATGCCTCTCCATTTGAATTGTTCAAGCTAAAATGGATTTTAAAAAATTAAGACATGCTTAATTTTTTGTTGACAATCCTCCATTGTATATTCCTGTAAAACTGCCAACAAATTAAAAAGTTTTTATGTAAGTTTCCTTATTCCTTCAGTTTCTTAGATCTCTAATGACAAGCATTTTAAAGCAATTAGTTATGTATGAAGATTGTTATCTGACCTTTGTTCTATCAGGCAAATATCCAGGATAGAATTATAAACTCATTTTCTTCCTCCTGCGTTTTGTATGTCACGTACTTTAATAAAGTGATTCTGTCCTATACAGATGCCTTTCCTCCTGAATGCAATATTTCTTAACTCTTTATGAGTTCTGTTGATTCCCTTTGCACTAACAGTAAACACATAACCGACTCCAGCTCAAGCCCTAGCAGGTTCTGAAGCTTTTTCAGTGCTATGGATTTGCCAAATCATGACCGATTTCTTTAATTCCTAACTTTGTGAATTGCTTCCCCTTCCATCCACGATCGCATAACACCTAACGGACTATGCAGGAATTGCTTATGTACAAAAGTCATGCGTACCGCTATGGCTTTAGCTGCCTTGTAATGAAACACAGCAGCATGAAAGCGAGGGCGAGCCCACACCCCGCCCCTGGTGAGCGCTGCACAAACAGGCACAAAGCA
Organism: Pterocles gutturalis; assembly: GCF_000699245.1. NCBI lineage: Eukaryota > Metazoa > Chordata > Aves > Pterocliformes > Pteroclidae > Pterocles > Pterocles gutturalis. The sequence continues at coordinate 3,909 of NW_010123777.1, forward strand.
GAGAAAACACAGAGAACCGCTCAGCTCAGACCTCACCTGGGCCCAGCATCTCCACAGCTCCTCAGTGCTACAAATCAATTTGAAAAACGTTCTCTCACAGCTGCTTAACTATGCTGACAAGATTTTGGTAAAAAAACATTTTAAAACAGCTTTAATAAAATAATTGCCAAAATAAACAGTTGCTGTTGAAACACGGTGTTAGTGTGCTGCTGGGAACTGATGTACAGATGGTGAGGGGACTGTACAAAATATTACAGCAACCATACCATGAATTTTACACTGCAAGTATGTCAGTTCTCTATTCATGCTGCATTAGCTTTTAGCAGCCTGGAGCAAAGATAAGGTCTCACGGTGCTAGAAGTTCTGAATATCACACAAAAAGACCATCGCTCACTGAAAAAACTGAGAAGCCAGTGGTGAGTCCCTCTCAGAAGAAGCCAGGAGACAGGATAGCTGATAAATAAATGGTCTTCCAAAAAGTGGCACAGATGAACTGCCTGTGGGGCCAGGCAGGTCCCAGGGCCCGAGGAGCTGCCCCCCTGCCCTAGTCTGGGGGGTGGGAGTGTTGTCCTGATGTCAGGGGTTTAGGTGGCCCTGCTGAGTTACATACAGGTCAGGATATGGTACCAAACACCAGACCAGCAGCTTTCCAGATCAATTGTTGAGCTCTACAGAACAGCACAGTCACCAATACCGCTCAGCGGTACAGTTATCTGGACTGAGACAGCAGCAAATCCAGCAGTTCACCAATACTGGGCTAACCAGCACCCAGGCACACAGAGACTCCCCATACCAGGTACCACCCAGGCAGGCAGCAGCGGGTCTGTGGGAGGGAGCAGGGTGCAGGCAGGAGGGGAGCTGGGGGACTGGCTGCCTGGCAGCAGGGACAGGGACAGCCACCCCAGAGTGCCCTGAAGGGCCTGCAGAGACTATGCACGGTCCCCCAGAATAAGGACTGCCTTCTGAGGAAGGGAAGCTCTCTGGCAGTGTGGCAGGAGGCAAAGGGGCTCAAGCAGAAGAATGCTAAACTGCCTCTGCTAGCGAGCAACTGGGAGAAAGACCCAGGGAACTACGAGACCACTTTCAAGGTAATCAGGTCTTGACTTCATACAGCTAACGACACTAAATGAGACACAGGGATCAGTAATGGACAAGTGTTCCTTAATCCCAGAGTCTCCAAGACAACAACCTGCAAAATTTAGCACCCCCAGGAGGAAGGGACCAGCATAGGATTTCTGACAGACTGAGGGTGAAGACAGGGCGCTGCGTGGCTGGGACCCCCCGCCAGGATGGGCAGGCAG
>NW_010123778.1:0-1582 GCF_000699245.1 Pterocles gutturalis
CCCCGGCTTCCCCTGGAGAAATGAGCTCTCCTGGGCCGGAGCGGAGCTCAGCTGATCAGCAGAGCCGGGCTGTTTGTACCGCAGCGAGTGGGACCGTGGCTGTAAGTGCGGGACGGGGCTTCGCGTTTGCTCCGTGGTTCGTGCAAAATGACATATAAATGGTTAGCAGCGAGAAACACCATCAACGTTTCGGCAACCGCTTTTCCCCCCATTTTTCACAACCAGAAAAAATTCCCAGCAAAATATTTCCAGGAGAAAAAAAAGAGCAAAATCTGTATGTGAGACCATTTCCCACGTTTTTCTGATGGGTTCTCTTTCTGATGAGCAGTGCAGCTGATACTGTTCTCGGCCTCGCATTTCCCCGGTGCCTGTTTCCGAGGCATGCCCTGTGCTCGTGGCGTGAGGGACAGGAGGACGAGGGAAGTTCGAGGAATCTAGCTCTTCTTTCTCCTCGCAGCATTAGCAGAGGGAGCCTGCTGTGGTTTAACATATCCCCCGCAAAAGCTGCTTTCATCCTACACCTAAATACCATGAGGAGTGAACTTCCTAAAGCCCTGGAGAAGCCTAAATATAGAAGCCAATCAAGGGCTGACTTCCCAGAGATGAGAACTACCAAGAACAGTTTCTTGATCAAAAAGTTGTAAGAGTCCATATTGAAATGAAACGTCTGCTTGGGTGCTGGAGCCTGTGCAGAAGGAGTAATTGCAGAGGTGGGCTGTGCTCCGCGCTCTCCGCTCCGTCTGCCGGCGGTCCCGTCAGCGCCGGGTGGGAGGTGGTGGGCTGCCGGGGGGATGCACTCGGGGTGTCATCTCTGAAGCACCCGGTGGGGATGTCTCTGGTGGCCCGGCAGGATTTCAGCCCTTGGTGCGTGTCGCTGTTTCTGTCCAACTGCTTTTTCCTGTGCCCGCCCGCTCCCCGCTCCAGCTGATAATTTTTTTTTCTAAAGAACAGAAATGTCCTCAGAACAAAACACAAGTTGTAGGAAATTAGAAAGGCACCTTAAAAAGAGAGCAGAGCGCTTCAGATAAAATACAAACCTGAAGTTGCTCATCTCAGACCAGGTATGTGATGGCACCTTCACACGTGCAACAGACGGACCCACCGAGGGCTGACGGCGAGGGCGAGGAACCGCTGATTGCCGTGGGGACAGCGCTGCTGGGCGCGGGGCTGGGGAACCCCCCGGTCACACCGTGGGGACCGGGGAACGCTGCTCCTGACCTGGCTGCTGGTGGGCAGCAGGAACACAGGCAGAGCGGACCTTGATGGACCCAGCCATCCCCAAACCTCTCGTCACCCAGGGATGAGGGTGACGGCAGCAGGAAATTGGGAGTTTAGTGCCTGGAGAGGCTCTGTCCTGGGGTGGGGGGAGATGCTGTGGCTGGGAGATAGAGATGAACGCTTTCATGTGGAGAAGTGGCGAGGGCAGCGGCTGCGCTCCCGGGCCGGAGGACAGAAGCCTTTGTCAGCAGGGCTCTGCCGGCAGGAAGCAGCTTTTGACTCACAGGAAGCCGAATTCGGCTGGTATCAGCCCCTCGCGCGGAGGCTGGGGCAGCAGCATTTTATCTGCGGCCGAACGCAGCAG
>NW_010123779.1:0-14987 GCF_000699245.1 Pterocles gutturalis
GCTGCTGCACGCCAGCTCTGAGAACAGCCATGGTTTAATGGGCAACATCCCATGTCTCCTTACCAGTGCAGCACAGTGTGACCTTCGGGTGGGTTCACCTTGCAGGGCAAGATGGCCAATGGCTTTGATTTGGGCTTGTGCCTCTGCACGGGAAAGCAAACAGTATTTTTCTTCAACAGTTTTCCAGAAGCTTTGCAAAGTGCTCATGAGCACCTTCACTTTGGCACAGACACATGCACCCCGAAACACCACCTGGCAACCCATGGCACGCCGGTGGGGTCACCAGGAGCTGCTCCCCAGCAGGAACCATTCCAGGCATTGCAGGCGTGGGGGCACGAGCAGAGGACCACGGGGTAAGCGGGGACACAGCCGCAAAGCGCTCTGCCGGCTGCCATGGCACGTGCAGGACATACAGGAGCTGCAGCAGAAACACTGCCACGGAGATCAGCTGAATTATGGTGGCGTAAAGCATTAAAGCAGAAGCTGCATCGATTATAAACAGGCTTCGAGCACGCGATGGCTGCAGAGGGGAGGAAGGCAGCAGCTCCCTTGGGAGGGCACAGATAACATTTACGAGCAAATAATTTACATGCACCGTGGAGCAAAGCAGAAATACCTCTGCGCAACCCAGCTGCAGCTCCGAAGAGATAAACAGTGCAGCAGCATCGTACCACAGCCTCCTGCCCGGCTGCGGTGATCCTCGCTGCGGCAGCTGGCGAGGGTGTCGCAGTGCTGTCGCCTCAGGGCTGGATTTACACCTCTGGATCCAGGGCAAGGGCAGCAGGAACAGCCAGGGAGAGGACAGAGCACGCTGCTGCTAAATGGACTGGCAGAGGCACCCTGAAAAAGGTGAAAGGAGGAGGGAAAAGGCATTTGCAGCAAACATCTTCCAGCAGAGCCAAGCCCTGCTGAGACCCTGTCAGAGCCGGCTTGCTGGATGCCTGCTCCTCCAAGCCCATCCCCATGGCCTTCAGGCTGTGGCTCTTTCTATCTCTGTGCAGGGCCCACTTCCCGCAGACGCCCCAGAGAACTTCCAGGCCCTTCACAGCGATCGCTTTTTGGGATGTGTTGCCATTTTGGAGATGTACTCGAGAGTCTCACCTGGGCTGGAAGGGGCACGTTGGCCCATCATCTGCAATAACAGCTCGAAACAAAAGCAAGAGGGTATGGGCTCTTCCTGGTGCTGCAGCACGCTGCCACGACCCCTCCTGGGAAGGGTTAAGTGGCTGCTTGCATTGGAGAGGATATTTTAGATCCACAACTCATCAGGGACTGGCCAAACATTTCTTTCTCGAGTCTCCTTTTTCTCATAATAAACAGATCAAAGTGATCTATTTATCCAGCATTAAGTCCAGTTTGAATAAAAATAGGCTTTGGACCACAGAGGCCCATCTGAATATGGAGCAAACCTTGAAAAATAGTTTTGGTTTGTTTTTTGTTTTTTGTTTTTTTTTCCCATGTTACCCATTGAATCTTCAACAGCCAAAGAGCTAAATGGAGATTTTTTATTAAACTTGGCTTTCTTGCACAAACGTGCCCCAGTGGGGAGGAAGATAAATAGGCTGGTGCTGTAATATTTCTAAATGACACATGCCATAAATACAGTATCATGCATTGTCTGCTCAGATCCTTTAATCCAACTTCATCTGTAAAGCAGTTTGCAGCAGCTCCTCCTGTGACTTCTGCAAATGGGCCCCAGGTAAAATCCCACATCCCTGGCCCAAGGATGCTGTTTGGCCTTGAAACACAATTTGAAGTCTCTTGTTAATGGGCTACCCTTAAATTTCAGTGCTGTGGGACTCCCACCCCCAGCCCTCCCCACGGGGGATGCTTCTCCCGAGTGAAGCTGGTGTCTCCAAGCAGCCAAGGCTCAGCCCTTCCCACAGCTCCGAGGAAACCATCCCTTACAAGCCCCTGTCCCCTTCCCGCAGAGGAAGTGAACCAGAGGAAAGCTGGCAATAAAAACTCATGAGTTTCTCAGGAAGGATCCCATCCTTCCACAACATCCACTGCTTAGAAAAGTTTCAGTTCCCCGTTTTTTTTTTTTAAGAAACAATTTAGACATTTAACTGTGCCATCAGACAAGGCAGGAGTCATTTATAGAAAAAGCTGTAAGTGGTCTTGACACACAAATGGAATCAATTAACCTGCAAGAAGAAGTCAGGGAAACAGGCTGATGAAACAGTTATATAATTTGTCCTGGGCTCGGTCTGTCTTTTCTCAAAGTCAACAGCTTGTCCTACTCAGGGAGATGAGGAGCCATGTCTGCACAGCCTCCTTGCCCCCAGACTACTGCCCCCGAGCAGCTCTAGTGGACCTGCATCCCCTGAAATACTTACTTTCAAACCCCTAATTTCTCTCCCCTACGCCCTGAGTCAGATTCTCAAACTCCTTTGGGAAAATGGCCAATGATCCCTCCCATGCCGCGCTCCCCTCCCTTGTGCTGGCATCAAACCCCTCGTTGCACCGCTGGGCTCACCCATCTCCTCGGTGTCCCCTGTTGCAGCAGCCTGGGTGCCGAGGCCAGACCACTGGACGTCATCAGCCGTTAGCCGAGTTAAGTTAGTCACATCTTCATGGGCTTCCTAATGTCATCATCTGCTGCCCATGAGGTGAGTGATGCTGCAGCCCAGCATGGCCACGCTCCCGGCTTGGTGCTCCAGCTGACCCAGCATGTGTTGAGACTGGCCAGTAAAAGCTAAAGCTTTTAGGGAGCAAGCAATGATCTCACTCAAGTTTAAGGGTAAAAACCCCCTTTTATGGCAATGCTGTTGGCATGCAGGTGGTGACCACGGTGGCAATGCCACTGTGTGATTTTCTTACCTCTAAATCTATCCAACATTAAGGAAAGGATAAACAAATTCGGCAAGAAGCAATTTTCCCTTGCAGAAGTCTAGCCCAAGCTTAGCTGTGGTTGCTCCGGGCCGCGGCGAGAGGCATCCCCAGCCTGCACCAGCCAGAGGCGTAAGCCTGGCAGCACAGCCCGGGGATGAGCTGGGCTCTTGGAGGAGAGCTGGGGAATCCAGGCTGCTGCCAAAGGGAGCTTACTGGTGTACTACTGCACTGGGATGTTCAAAATGATACTGACACAAATGCTGAAAGAGAAAAATTAATACACACATCACTGTGCTACAAAAGCTGCAGGCCTTTGAATGATATTCAATTTATTCTTCATGGTTATCTTCAAATGCACAGCTCTGATCTCCTTTCTAATCACATCACAGATAGGGTCAGAAAGGAAGCATGGAAAAATACAGACCAAGCATACCACATCACATGTGTCTCAGAAGGTCTAAGGCACAAGAGAAACCAAAAGGCAGCATCTGGAAAGTTTTACTTTTTATTTTTCTAAAATACAAATGTCTTTCTTGTGTTAGTAACTTTAATATGATAGGCTGAATGCATCCAATAAAAAGGAGGCACTGGCTACAGAATTCAAAATACTGAAGGTATTTTCTGGAAAGAAATTTATTCTGTTGTTCTGCACTTTAGATGTAACATTGAATCAAATTCATTAGTTATTATTTTTACATCAGAACCTTTAAAGTTTGGGACTAATAAACTGGAACTTGAGAAGTTTTTAAACTCCTATTAATGTGTAGACATGGATCCATAAAAAACATAACCAAGAATTTTATACACTTTATTAAAAGATCAAAAAATAAACAATAACAATATAGAAGTAACATACTAAAATGAGTAGCATTATGCACATTTCTAAAGCACATACAAGCACTACAGCGATATAACGTGGCAAAAAGAAAAATAAATTCAAAGCATACACCCTGTTGGTAGCAGTTGAGGGAATGAACTATCGTGTTATGGAACTGAAATATAGCATTAGCCTACGCCTGTCTGGATCCGATGATAATTTTAATTTCTTACAATTCCACAGGGCTAACTGTAATTGTTTGTATATACTTTCTAAGCTATACCATTAAATTGATATCTAATGTTTCCCTTACTTTGTTTCACCAGAAATGCCTACGAAAAGAAGAATGTGCTTCAAAGATCTACTTTACACAGTACAGTATAAATGTTTTTATATATTTTAAATTAAAAATTTACAATTTAGGAGAACATTCTCTCTTTGATTTTAGTGATTGCCTAAAATACAATTCTCTATTTATAAAAAAAAAAATAGTGATCTGTTGTCAAGTGACATAATAAAGAGTGTGGGGTTCTTGGTTCGTTTTCATGATTTAAAATAAAAATATAATTAAAACAAAGCTAATTGGAAAGAAAAAAAAATCCCATAATCCAATCTAAAAATGGTCTTATCATCCCCTCATCTGCTAGGATACAAAAGCCATGGCAACAAAATCATTTGGCTTCCACCACTATCAAATAGCATCTGTGTACAGTAATAAAGAACTGGAACCTTGTAATTCAGTGTCAGGTAATTCTCTCTGTTGTGTGTTTGGAAAAATAACTTCGTTTATTTAATATTTGTGTTATTTTTGCATGTTTAAATATCTCATTTGAGAGGCATATAGAGTTATTTTTGATGATAGAGGATGTCAGTAAAGATCACTAGCAAAGATTTTTGCAGTGTTGTCATGATCGTGCTCATACCCCAACGAAAAGAAGTTTGACCAGCTATGATTCATTTCACATAGTGCAAAATATTTTTCTCTCACAATCCTAGAAATGAGAAAGAGCTTGATTACAAAAATTGACTATGGCAAAGGGAAGCCTTAACAGCATGGGGGCTAGAATTTTGTATTAAAATCTAGGTTATTATAACACCCACGAAGAGAAGCAACATCTGATTTTTTTCCCCATTTTTTTAAAGACACTGGGCCCACATGGTGCAATGGCTCCGATTCTGCAAACCACCCGCTTAACCAAACCCCACGGTGCAACGTGGGCTGGCTGGGCACTCGCTGCCACCACAAGGAGTTGGAAACCTCTGAGATGCCAGCAGTGGTGGCCAAAGAGCAGGTCTTGTGTTTGGCAGTGACACCACAGCCCCCAACCCTGCCATGGGCAGGAAAGGGAGACAGTGACATCAGGTGCCACCACCCACTGGTTCTGCTCTGGGGTGCTTGACTCATCGCCTGAGTCGGGACCAGCCTCACGGCAAAACCAGAGACCTTTCTAAAGCAAATCGGGGGTTTGGGTTTTGAAAAAAAAGAACAAACCAACTTGTTCTCACCAAAAATAAATGGGTCAACACAGGTGCTTCAGCTTCTCCAGAATCCCTCCGGTGCTGCAGAACCCTGGCAGTACCACCAGCACAGTGCCAAGGGACCCAAGAGGCTGCTCAGCAGGCTCGGGGACCATGGCTGTGCTCTCTTTTGGTGGCAGCTCAATGGGGCTTGTTAACCCCAGCCGGCAGCACCAAACTGGTCATGCTGACACCATCAGCCTCCTCCTCCTCCCTGCCCCAACATCCATCCAGCAGCATCTGAGCAGGCAGTGCAGCCTTGTAGCTCTCTCTCAAATGAACATTACAGCTGTCGTACAGCAGAGGAAGCCAGCCCAAGACAGTCCAAAACCACTCCAATCCTTCCATGGCTCATCAGTCCCTTCCATTTTGTTACCTTGCCCCAAACCAGTAAAATTTTAAAAAATTAAAAAATCAGCAAGTTGCAACATTTCCAGATCCCTCTGGGATTTAAAAGACTCGCTGCAATGACAGTCACCTCTAACCGACAGACACTTCCAGCTAGACACAGGATTAGGTGCTAGGAAAAACGTGTGCATGCCGCCACGGACCTATCAGTCCTAACAGGATTCACCGAGAACACAACCTCGCAGAAACATGACCCAGGGTGCGCTTGAAAATGTAGGCCGATTAAAATAGAAAAAAAGTAATTCAAATCTTTGCTAGTGACCTTACTAATTAATTAAGCACTGTTTCCCATTTCTCTGTGCTGCAGGTTGGAGCTGACCTGTTATCAGTCTGCTGTATAATAAGCTATGGCAAACTACAAAGCTTTTACAACAGCAAAGCAACATCATGCTTTCAGATAAGTTTTATAGCAAAAAACTCCTCCTTTTCAAAGCCTTAGTAATACCTATCTCTTTTACAAACTTTTCCTGTATTATTACAGACTTTTTATATTCAAAATAAGTTCCAAGGATTTCTTTCGTGGACTATGTACATAAGTGCAAAAAAGGTGTGTCTCACACATTCGTACACTAACTGAATCAGTTTAACTGCAGCATATTTGTATCTTCAACACTGTTACAGGGTCATTCCACAATATTTTTTTTCTTATGTACAGTTTTTGCTAATATAAATTATTAAAATAGTTATATGCTTAATTATTTAGCCCTGATCGTAATGTAATCGTGTGAGTGCTCAATTTCTGGAAAAATTGCAGGCAGAGCTACAGTACTGAAACGGATTAATTCTGAATTCCCACCGTGTGAGTGAACATGAAATGAAACCAAGACCGGTCACTACATCGTAAATACAGGCTGTCGTGTTTTCAAAGTGAAAATACTGTGGAATAACCCTTGCCACACAACAATTTCTACAAGCTATAAAACCTGACTCTAAATCCATGTGTTGTAAACTTCTTGACTGAAAAAGTGACATTAAAGACACAAATTCAGCGTTCACATGGGACTTTGGGATTTTAAAAATATTCAATCATATCTTTATCTGACAGTATCGAACTGTACCTTTAACAAGCTCATACTGTTACACATCACTTTTAATTTACATGTGAAAATTTCACAAATAATGTATACAAAGGTAGCCATGTTGTAGTTTTGTTGCCATAGCAACAACAACTTAATATAATTAGTTAACAATGAATCTATCATTGTAGGAGTTACATACAAAGTTAATTTTGTTCTTAAACTGTAAACTATACAAACTAGTTATGGACTGTATTCTATACCTTACCATGCTTCAGTGTTGGTTTAGAATATAACTAAATGGGCTGAATACATGTATTAAAAATTTTCAACTTTCTCTAACTCTCCTTCAAAATTAAATTCATTAGTTACTAAAGATATCAAAAAAAAGCAATAATGAAAACCTTAAAAACTAATGGTAGAGAAATGAAAATACATGACATGAAGTAATGCGTTGTAGCCTAGTAACAATGTGTTGTAGCTATATTTACATTTGGATTAGGCTATCAACTATTTTTTTTTTTTTAAAGTTATTACAGTCTTTAACATACAGTATATACTCTAAGGCCTTCAACAGGCACATGGTAAAATCAGGTCAATATCAAACTAAATCCATTCAACAGGAATGGGAAATTAGATTTTCCTCATAAATTTCACCTTTTTCAATTTTAATGTCTGTGAAATGTACAAGGGATAAACAAAACGAGGACTCCAGTTTCTCAATCATTGTATACCCTCGTGTCCTAGAGCTACTCTACCGCGCCAGCCAGCAGCCCGCACGCTGGAGGAGCAGACATCTCACCCGGCACACGCCTCTCCTCCTCCGGCCAGCTGCACCCACGAGACACGTACCCATCTCCATCGCCGCCTCGACGGGGGTGGCCCAGCTCCGGCGGGACATCCGCTGCTGCTGGCACGCCGGGAGGATCACACCGTGGGAACCCGAAGCGCCGGTGCCAGCACGGCTGCGTTGATGGCCAGCCCGGCGGTGCCGCCGTTCGGGAACACTCCGAGCAGGGTGTGAGACGGCAGGGATGGCAGAGAGGAAAAACGCTTCGGGGTGTTCAGGAAGGGGGCCGGTGCAGGCTGGCCAGGGAGGTAATGGCTTCTAGAACATCGCGATGCAAACTACACAGTCAAAAATCATCAGCTAGGAATTTCCAACTAAAAAACACGGCTGATTGTGAAATCATGTTCCAAATTACTAAAAACACTGTATTTAACAAAAATAATCTTAATAGTTTTATGAATCCATTTTATTTTAAATCCCTCTTTTATTGTCTGCTTATGTTACAGTTTAGTAGTAGTACTTTTTATTGAAACTACTAACAAACTTTTTTGTGAAAATGATCAATCTCAGCTTTCATTTTCCCTCTGCATGACCCGTTTTATCCAAGTTTCAGCATTTCTTGCATATTGTTTGCATAAGGCTGAGAGAAATGGACAAAGAGAAATAACTTTGGATAAATAAAAAATATAGGTTCATGGAAAGTGGGAAGCTTATAAAAATGTCACTAAAATTATATCGATTTAAACAAACTTACATACATCTCTTGTCAAATAAAGGATGATATTCATGCTTTTATGACATTTGTTTAGAGTCACTAACTAGCTCGGTGACTTGGTAATATTCTATTTAGGAAATTTATAGTCTGGCGACTTTTTTTTTTTTTTCTTTTCTTTCTTGAACAAAGAAAATTAGAGCAAGTCATTGCACAACTAGTTTAAATAGTGCTACCTCAAAATGGCATTTTTGCCGAGATTGTTTTGAATTTGGTGAAGTTTAGTGCTTCAAGCTTTTCTTTCCTTAAACTCATTTACAAATTAACTCTAAATTTGCCAGCAATATAAAAACTGTTGTGGCACCTAATATAACTACCCTGAACATCCCTCATTGGACCTCTTTAATAAAAAATAATCCTTACATGCTTTTTTTTTTCAGTGCTTTAAATGTGACATGAAAACAGCTGTATTCTAGTTTTACATTCTATGCACATCTATGCCAGATGTTTAAGTCGATAAATAAAAGAGGAGGTTACATCAAAGTGTCAAGATATACAAAAATCCATTTAGCACTGAAAAAATTCCAACCCCCTTGAACTCATAAAGCCATACAAGCTTGAATGCATCCTTTCTGGCTTAAGAAGATCAGCTCTGTTCTTTGTTGAGGCACTGGCACAGGTTGTGCAAAACCCATTTTTGATACACAAATAATTTCAAACAGGAAGTACTCAAATCCACTTCTTCCACTAACAACGTTATGGTTTTGGGAAACAGAAACTCAGTGGTGAAAAGAACAGGTATGTGGTCGCCAATATAAATGAGAGTCACTGATTTTAGGCAATGCTGCTGCTTGTGAACACTGATGGCTGGGAAACATCTATGGATGCGACTGTCAAAACTCGGGGGGCATAAAGGAAGGTCATGGGGGGTTGGGGGTATCTCTTCCCCTGTCTCAGGGTTTGGTTCAAAGCCTGCTGCAATTGAGAGATTCCTTCTAGCTCAAGGTCTTTTTGAGCTGGGCTCTTCAAAGGCTAGAAATGAGTCTCCATGGGCAGATGGTCAGAGCCTGCTCTGGGACACACCGGTTGTGTCCTAGATGCCCCTCCATCACTTGTGGTCCATGGAGATACATATCTAGCAAACTATCTGTGCTCACACTGGAGGAGAAGGGCAAGGAGAGTCTCTAAACAAGGCCAAGAAACTTAGAAAAAAAAAATACAACCTGGCTGTCAAAATTTGGCACCCTACGGAACCACTGTGAGCTCGGGGTGGCTGGCCCTCCAGACACTGGGAGCTGGCCTCTTGCTTGGTTTCAATAATGATTCTTTCTCCTAGTACAGAGTTTGTGGATTTACTGGAGCAAATCCATGTCTTCCATAATGCCAATGATACTGTAGAGCTATGACAGGGATGAATTTGGCTGTATCCTCAACCAAAATGCATTCTGCGGCCAGATTGTTCACCAATGCAGCATAACGACAGGCTGGGCTGTCCGGGATGCGTGGGCTTGAAATCATTTTATGAAAAGGAGGTATTGAGAACTAGCCCTTGTTGTGCGGCAAACATTGCTCTTGATCAAGTAGAAGGTGCCAAAGTACATCACTAACCTCCAGAATCTCCACTAAAATGGATGTTTATCTACCGTAGAAAGCTCATGCTGAGCTTTTTCCTGCTTTGTTACTGCTGTGTTTGCTTTAAAGGGCCAGAGATCATAGGGAAAAAAATCACCCACTTAATGGAAAATGGTAATTAAATAATTGGTGCACACTAGACAAAATTTCAAGAAAAGCCACATAAGATTTGAGGCTGAAATGTTTCAGCATGCGTAGTGAAGACAAGCCTCTGGGCATGCTATTACCCAGCTTGGGCTAATTCATGGCTATGGGCCCACTCCAGCTAACGGCTGGCATTTGCTCCTCTCCACACAGCACAGTGAGTCTTTGCCCAACTGGAGCTGTCTCACTTCACCACCTTTTTTTTTTTTTTTTTTTTGACTGCACCATGAGAACAGCAAGAAAGATTGTGCGCCGTTTGCAGCTGAGAATGCACTTCAATGGACAGCAGAACTGCAGAAATCCTGTGATGATTACCACCGTCTGAGCAAATCGTTCCTGTCCCCTGACCGAGCGTGGGCTTTTGTGTTTTTTTTCCCAAAAGTTTCCAGAATCAGCTCACTGTATTCAAAGAAATACCCTGAACTAGACTAATGGCAGCTGTCCTTTCATATCACTTGTACTAAAAATTTGGAGCCTCTTTCTGAAGGCAAAATTTAAATGACAAAAGGAGCATTTAACACAAGCAACTTTAGCTGACACTGACAGCAAAATCCAGCAAAGGGCAGAACATTCCTGTGTCGTGTTTTTCAAGCACATAATTCCTGTTTCCCACAATAACATTTTTAGTAAAAAACAAACAAAAATCCATAAAACCTACAGTATATGAAAACTTAAGACATAACAATAATGAAAAAATGGTATTGAGTATACTTGATAATGATGTACACTTTAAAACAAATCAATAGACTATGATGTAAACAAAACAGTAAGATAACACTTTAAAAACAAGACAAACATTTATCCATCGATAGTATACAGTAAACCAACAGTCCGCTGTGCAGATGCACGTATCAGGATGGTAGTCATAAAATGATTAAGTGTGTTAAAGTAATGTGTTATAAAAGTCTATTATAATTTTCTACTTGTATATCTCATATAACAGAGCGCTGTTTGTTAATTGTTTCTATAGTGCTTTTTTTTTTTTTTTGCTTTTTTTTTTTTTTTTGACATTCCCATTGATCAGTTTTTGGTTAACATGTAGGCTGCAACAGGCTTACTGTAGAGGTGGTAGAGAATGATAAAGGGAAGAGGGGATATATACAGAAAGGCCATGCGCAGCTTCCCACCAAGAAGTCCTGGTGCTCCATAATTTTACTGTTCAGAATTTCAACATGGTCTGCTGCAGGGGAAAGAAAAAAACAACAAAGAAAGAGTGAGACGTTAGAAAGAGAAATATCTATATTTTAATAAAAGTAATTCTAATAAGATACACCTGCATCCTTGCTGCGTTGCCCAAGAGGTTGCCATTAGTATGTTGCACAGAGAAAACATTTTATTCCCTTAATTTTCTGATGTAGGGTGAAATTGCTAATAACACACTTGGCATCCTCTTTAATTTGCACTTAGGGCTTTCCATTTCCAGTGTGCTTCATACATGCTGACAATACCATTAGTTAAGGAGAGTCGTGGGAGTCTTATTTTTGAGACAGGACAGCAGGTAGAGAGTTACGAAGGAGAGGGCTGAAGAAATCCCTGACCATGGTTATCTCCCATTTCCTTTGGAGAGAGCCACGGACAGTTATGTTACAATCTGATCCTAAGGAGCCATGAGCCAAAGGCAAATCGGGTCCAGAGACAAAACAGACACAGAAACCGTGTGCTCAGGTGACCCTCCTTCTGGGAGCAAATTGCCTTTCTTGGGCTGTACTCATGAAAATCCTCCCCTGAAGGACCCAAGACTTTTGTCTCCTGCAGAGCTAGGCTAGCCAGCCTGGCTACCGGGACCTCTCATCAACCATGGAGGAAAAAAACCATCTGCCAGAGCAGCAAGTGTTTCTGTTACCCAACTCCCCCTCAGGGTAGCTTTGGGAATTGCCCCTCAGCACCGCCCCGTGCCAACCAAGGACCTTGTCTTGAGCGCATGCACAATTCCCCATGCTCCAGTGGTAGCACGAAGTGATGAGCCCTCAAGAGCTCCACTGGCCTTTAGTTTATACACAGTCACAGAGGGTAACAACCCAGGAATGGAACCAAAACACACATGCTGCTGCATGGGAATGGTTGCTGGTGACTCTGAGTGCTAGGGACGCTGGGGGACACTGCCCTTTTCTACCAGCCTCCAAAGGTGGTTTATATCCCGCAGCTGTGAGTTGTTAAGAGGATAAGTGGCAGAGCGGTGGGTCACGGACATGCTCACACTGCTGTCGTGAAGAACAGGCTCCATGTCTGACCCAGACCCTCTCCGTGCCCAGCAGTCTGATCCCCAGGAAATCCCATCAAATTCAATATGCTGACCCTACATCTATCAAGCAAAGGTTTTTAATGGTCCTTAAAAGCACGGCAGATGCTTTATTCGGACAGACTGTGCTGTGCTCCCTACTTGCTAAAGAAATACATCCCATGGAAGTTCTCTGGCTAGTCTGAAATCACTATCGACAGTGTGAGTTCGAGCACACACACATGTAAAAGTGAATTCAGAAAAGAAGTTTCCTGAAATAAATGCTGAGAATAATCTCAGAGTTCAAGAATGATGCTCTTCCCATGCAAATAATCTCCTTATCAGGTGGGACAGACTGTTTCGCATGTGTTATGGAAATAGGTTAACACGCCAGGTGCCACATGTCTGTTGTTTGGGAGAGCAGTACGCTGTGTAACACACATTGACATGACGGGGCATAGCTCCCTAGACTGCAGGGGTCCATGGTCACAGTTAGTGGGCCATTTCTACATACAGTAGTTTATCTAGGTCAGCAGAGATAAGGGCCACCACCAATATGGGTAACTTCCGTCATTTACTAAAGATACAATTAAAAAATTGCTTGCCAAATTAACTTCCAGCATTTAAGTACTGACCTGCAATACGTCACTTGAGGAAGAAACAGGGTGCACACCTGTGTATACTAAATTACGTGCATTGGGAAAATCTAGTGACCTCTTGTTGAATTGGCTGAACTGCGCTTTACTCTTTTAGGGTAAAAAAAAAATACAGCGATGAACTGAAACCCTCAAGGGATTCTCTCTCGTGAACATCTGCTAACACTCACAAATAAAAGCAATGGAAAAATGACACTGCTGCTACGGCTGTGAAATAATACTCTGTAAGTCAAAGAAAAGGACAAACTCCTCCATCATTCCCACTCAGAGAAAGCCAGCAGCCTAGGGAAGCCCAGGATCTGCAGGTAGAGTGAAGGATATGCTGCTTGTGGCATTCATCTTGGTCTTAAACACATACAAGGACCTGTGAAGAAACCCACCACGGGCCAGGACCCCACCGCAGCTGAACAGCAGATCTCCGCTCAGACCAAGCCAGCCGTGCAAACGCACAGCAGCTGATGATGACCCAATCCTGCTTACCCCAGGACAGAAATATGCCACAAACAGCAAAAAGAGAAGTTGCACCTTTTCAGCTGACTCATTACCAGAGAAGTCTTTGCCATCAATAGTGAAAACCCCTGAGGCACCTGCAGGCAGCTGGGAGCTGTGCAGAGCAAGAGTAACCTGTAAACACAGCCACCAGACTCGGGGGATGCAAGAAGGGAGGCTACCAACACTGTAAAACAGATTTTTTAGATGCAAGGAAACAGTGCTTGTTATAAGCCATAGGGCTAGTCCGTATCTGTGCTGCAGCTGCTGAAATGTTGAGTTGGCAGAGCGTGAAGCCACTGGGGTCCCACAGCCTCAGTCCCTCTGTCCGAGCCAGCCCCCCTTCTGCGGGACACAGTGCCCTTGTACAAAGCAATCCACCGTAACGAGAAATACCAAAAAGGAACTTACTGTTCTATCGGGAACTTCTACATCTGTGAAACAAACATGCTGCTACTCAGTTCATCTACTGATAACTGGGATATCTACAGCAAAAAAATCAAAGAACACAACACATTAAAACATTGTTGTGAGATCGGGCTGCTCATTCTGTCTTCAGTATCAGGTTAGCAAGTACATCAGTGTCTTATAAAACAGGATCCATTCCCAAGATGTCTTTATTTTGCCATACATTAAGTACAACGTAGCTGCACCACTACTGATGCCTCGTGGAGTATGTGGTGATTGTACTGGGATTTTAACTCCATACAAGACAGAAATGCCCTGAAACTATCTGGCTCAAACAGGACTCATACAGCCACAGAGCAACGCTGCACAGGAATTTCTGCCTTCTTCTCACGACCAATACGAGTACACATAAGACCTGCTCTACCTGAAAATAACAACAAAGCACAGGAAAAGACTAGCAATCCCTATTGTGAGCAGTAAAACACTGCCTAGGACTCATGTAGGCAAAACTTCTACTGAAAGCCTCATGACCTCGCACTAGCAAAAGACTAGAGGATGCCCCTTGAGATATTACTGACATTCGGCATGGCTAACAGCCTTCTACAGAACAAAGTGACACCCTGTTTTCTTTGCAATAGCTCTAAACCTGAGAGCATGACAAATAAAAATGCTAAAATTAGTATTGGGGAAAAAAAAAAAAAGGTGTTTGAAATGTCTCTGGTCTAACTGGGAAAAGTTGTGGCACACCAAATTATCAGGAAGCATCACTAGGACAGGTTGTGCATATACAGTTCAGGACTGGTGCGGAAGCAGCCATCACAACTCAGTATTTTCAGAGGAAAGTTTTGGAGAGAATTATGGCTCGGCAGACATGCATGAAGTCCTGTACACTTATGGCAGTGCTACAACGGCACGTACTGCACATCCAGAGTCGTTTCTGTAGGGATGGGTGACACGCTACTGGTGTAAATAAACTTCAGACTTCATAGCCTCGCCCCCGATTTTTTGGATTTTTGTCATTTTGGGGACTTTTTTTTTTTTTTTTTGTTATTTTAGAGTCCAATCTTGCGATGGGGGGAAGCCAGTTTGTGTTTTCACTTCCACTTTCCAGCCAGGAGAGGACATGCCAAAATACCACGGGGGGAAGGATGCTCGGGGTGGTATTTCTGCTTGAGACTGAAAGCAGAAGTGCTGCAGGTCTTTTGCAACAGGAGTTTTACAGCCCAGTTTTTCAGGACCCAGGGAGGATGTTGTTTTTGGAGAATCACCTGCACCTCTGCCAATCGCCCATCCCTACGCTCCGGCTGGGCTCACTGCCCATCCAGCACTTGGCAGGACCGGCCG
>NW_010123780.1:0-11985 GCF_000699245.1 Pterocles gutturalis
ACTCCACCATCTCATGGTCACTGCAACCATGATTTCTGCATGTTGCCAGCATGCACAAAAGTTTGAATTTCTGCACACTTGCAGTATCAACTTAATTATTTGTATTTTCTGGCTGAAACAGCCACAGACAAAGCCAACTACAGTCAAATTTGTGTGTATATTCTGTTTGGTCTATATTCTCGGCTATGTCCAGTTACAATCTGACCCAATGCCTTCCTTTGCCATGCATATCCTCACGACTCACTCTGAATCTGCAATTTCAAGCACAAGTTAAACTTTTATGAAAACTAGATAAATTCTAGAAAAAATATTCTAAGTCAGCAAGATTGCATTTTATGCATAGATATGAATATTCAGAGGCAAAGGAGAATCCAGCTACCTGGAGCTCCTGGCTAGAGACCAGCTGCTCCTCACCCTGCACCACTGTCTCACTCCAAAACCTGATGGTTGGAACACCAGAATTATTAGAAATCCTGCTCTGGGATTCCATATTGTAGTGTATGGTAGAGAGCCACTCATGGCCACGTTTTTGTTCATGACAGATGGCTCTTCCCAAAAATATGATGTGTGAGATTGTGCTGCCTTGGACAGTTCTGCATAAACTGTGGGGGATTGACAGGGTGTAATATACTTTTTTGTGTTTACTTAAAGTCTAGAACAGGGTGGGCCAAACCCAGTGAAGAACAGCCTGTTTGAAGATATTACGGCTGGAAAATGTTGCTTCTCACAGAGATCGTCTCTCTATAATAAGCTTCATGGTGATCCTGTGTGGTGGGGGAAAAACTATGCAGATTGGGAAAAGAGTCAATAACACGATTTTCATTTGTGCGTTATCATGGAAATGTCTGAAAGAGGAAAAGAGAACTTCTGCTTGTCTCCACAGCTCAGCACAAAACCAGCCGAGCTGGAAACGAGCTACCTCATGGCCTAGAAACTGCTCATGGGAGCCGTGGGAAATTCAAATGTAAGGAGAAGAATGTGTCAGTGATGAACAGGCACCCTCAGAGAGGCTGAGTTGATGGACAATTTGCAAAAGTCAGCTGGGAATTGGACCAACCAAAACACACATGCAATCTTGTTTGAATGACAGCTTGGAAGAGCCACGCTGAATTTCCCAGCAGGCTGGGAAGCTGTAGCTCACACATGGGATTTGTTCTACCTTTGTTTTGTTGTTTTTTTTTTTCTTTTTCTGAAGTTTGTTGAATGTTTGCTAAATGGAGAATGCATGCATAATACGAGGTTAACCGAAACTCTTTTCCTAAGCCTGGGGATAGTAATTCATCATGAGATATTGGAGATATTCTTATGGCCCTCGATTAGTATAGATTAGTACAGGTCTGGTGAGGTTAATGCAGCTGAACTGATTTGTGCCAGCCGAAGACAAGTTCTGTTTTAAATGTTCTACTGAAAAAGGAAAAATTAATTGTTTTGCCCCAGATATTTCCAGATGCTCTGGATGGGAACCTGCTACTGAAATGGGATCTTTCATCCCCTTTGGCTGTTCAGATTAGAGAGCAGACAGACAGATGGATCACAAAGGGCATTTTTGGTTGTGGCTTCTATTTTTGTCACTTCCTCTGAACTTTGTAAACCTCCCATGACTGAAATGTCTTTCTTTGGCATGAGGGAATCACGTCTTTTGGGATGATATAACTAGAGTTGCGTGGGAAGCATTTTTTCCTAGACTAAGAAACTGATATTAAAAAAACACCGTTACATTTCAAATTGAGATCTTTGGAAAAGTTCATGGGAAATAAATGAGACCTACCCTCAAAACAGCCGGTTACCTCACTCTTAGGTTCAACTGTGGGACTTCACAGCATTTCAAAGTCCATGTTTTTAGGTGCTTGGGAGGAGTCTCCTTTTCTGTAGCCGTCACATTGATTGGAAACTCCTTTCAAGGAAAAACTGAAACTGTATGTGTTTCTCTGAACAATTTTGTTTCTATCAAACTAACACGTGTTGATGAAAAAACATTTTGTTCCAAAAATTCCTCTGGTGATAAGAATGCAGTAAGTAAAGTTTGCCTAACCTTTTTGGAGCCCTTGACTGGAAAGCCATGACTTGAAAGCAGCTGAAATCTGCCTGCTTAAAGAGCACGATTCCTTTCCCTCTGCAATTAGTACTGCTGAGTTCTGCGCGGAAAAGCACTTCCAAATTTCCTCACTGGTCTCACTAGGTTTTTCTCTCGGACTGTGTAATCCCATGATTACATGGTGATGTTGATGCAATGTGACACGATACATCAGTGGAGGTTCTAACAACTTATTTTGTAGCAGCGAAGGAAAAAACCAGAAGCTTGTGTGCTTAAACCAAAGCAGAATTAAGTAAAAGAAGGAAATCTGATAATCACTATTGAGGTCTCCTTGCAGGTAATTGTCAGCTTTTCCTGGAAGTTTCAACTGGTGCCATTGTGCACAAAATACTTGACAGTCTGCCAGTCCATTCAGTATATTTCCGTATTTAGCAATATTTCAGGAGGATTCTTGGCTGGCTGATGAAGGGTCCTCTGTATCAACCTTGTGCATGAGTACACAGATCAAACCTTTAAGCTGGTCATAATATAACTTTGGACTTTTCCTCAGCTGGGGCTCAGAGTCCTGTTGGCCTTTTCATGCCCCTCTCAGAAGCAATTACCTTTTGATCACAAATGGTAGGAGTGGGAATGATGGTCTTGCAGACACTAGTCAGGGCTCTTATGCGGTAGTCTTTGCTTTAAAATGGGAATCTGTCCCCCTGCTTGAAATTTCAAAAATTTGATGAAGATTTTATCCTTCGGTCAAGAAAATGCACATTTCTCTCTTTGTATGGAAATGCAATTTAGCTGGAAACCTATTAGGAGAATAAAAAACCACTCCAGATTGCATAAGAACAACCCCCCACCCCCCCCCCCCACCCCCAGCCTTTCTAAGAGGAAGGTTAAACCAGTATAAGGTGCAACAAAAGATCCGGGAAGATTTTGAATGTTAGAATCACAGAATTGTTTGGGTTGGAAAGGACCTTGAAGATCATCGAGTTCCAACCCCCTGCCACGGGCAGGGACACCTCCCACCAGCCCAGGTTGCTCAAAGCCTCATCCAGCCTGGCCTTGAACCCCTCCAGGGATGGGGCATCCACAGCTTCTCTGGGCAACCTGGGCCAGTAGTACAACATTGTTGAACCACAGATGAACTGTAGCTGATCACAGAAGGAGTGCTGAATCCAGAGTGTGAAAAATGGTTTTTGTGAAACATCAGCTGGTAATAATGCAGAGCGGTGTATCAGAGAGCACAGAAAAAGAGGTAAAGCGCACTGAGCTGAAGTAGCACAGATCCAGTTGTGCAAAATTCATCTGTAATAACTACCTAAAACAGGCTTGATTTTAAGCTTTGTAAATAATGTAAGGCAGGTCTACTCAAACTCAAGGTTTTGGTCCAGATCATGAGCCTCTCTTTGAGAGCAGACTTCTTACTGTTCTCTCCAGAGCCAGCAGTGATGTGGTAACTTGGCTCCACATCATGAAGGTGTACGGAAGAGCTGGCATGAGCTGGCATGCTCTTACACCTCCCAAAGATGCTTCCTGTTGAGTTGATAACTTGGTAATTGAAGCCCTCTCATTGGAAAAGCTATTGGAGCATCTCCAACTATGGAACCATTATGGTTATTCTTCACCTGTTTCCTAAAATTGCTCCACTACAAGCAGATATAGCAAGACAATACTCAAGAGTCACAATGTTTAGCCCTTGTAGGTGTGAACTGTATTAAGCATGATCATCCAAGCTTAATTCTCTAAGGTTGTTCAAATAGGTGGCCATAAAATCTCATCTTCAAATTTATCTAAACTTCTTAAAAGTAGTCAGAAAGAATTTATCTATGAGGAAATGACATCCTGATTTAGAACACTCAAAATGAATCTAGCAGTCTGAGCTGTGATTTTTGGAAGTGTTAAATGTGTGTGATTTTCAGACGAAATCAAGAGGAACAGGAGGGTGTTATTTAGCCGCAGTTTCACACCTTCATCTCTAGTGAATGCTCACTTTGCTGGTCTAGTCTACAGTGGTCTTGAAAGACAGATGCTGCTTTCTGATGGCTCTTTGGGGTAGAAAGTGACTCATGCTTTAGTCTTCACCCTGCACTGGGCAGAGGAACTAAACTCACCTTCAAGTTCTAATGGCCTGAGAGCTCATAAACACCTGCACAAGTGCCCTTTTGCTGAGACTTAAGATGTCTCTTCACTTATCTGGGTGAGTTATCCCATCTCAGGTGAGGCAAAGTTGGTCATCCTCTGTAGCTGTTTACAACCTACGCCTGTACTGAAGGAGTAGGTAGCTCTGTAGCTCCCAACTCCTTTTATACCTAGTACATGTAGATGCTTGTAAGGCAGAATTGAACCAATGTGCTTCAGATGCCTACTGCAGAAAAGATGACTCATGTCCCAGAAGTAGTATTTCCTTCCAACACCTTTCTGGGGAGTCTGGAGAACTAGCTCCGTTGTAGCCATCTGTATGGTTGATGTCTGAAGTTAGGCAGGATTAGACCATCCCAATGGAATTTAAGATATGATACTGTGAATCTGAGCCCACATTGCCCTTAACCATATAATTCTTAGATAAAAATAACAATATACAAGTGCAGTGGTCAACGGCAATGCAGACAAACAGACTCAGTCTCAGTTCAGCTATTAGCATAGCTATACAACCTGTGCGACCAGCTGACTCCTTCCAGACAGCTCAAAATGCAGCCAGGAACCCTGAAGGCTTCGTTATCAAATTAGCAAAAGCTATGACATCTCAAAATGCTCCTGAGAAGGGCTGTCTTTGTTGGCCACTGACTGCTAATCCACAAAATCTGGTGAATAACTGGCTTGACATACTATTAGTATTATTAGTTTAATAATACCAATTAGAGATAGATAACACTTGGAATTTGTCCTACAGCTTCTGCAATGTCCATGTCTTAAGCACTGTCTTAAGACTGTGAAAATAAGGCCCTTTATTTTTTTAAGAAGTGTGGGTTTTCTTTCACCAGAAAGCTAGGATATTCACCTTGGATTAGCTCAGAGACAAGCAGAATATGTTAATACCTACAGGAATAGTCACTGCTTGCACATTGCAGATGCTGTTACCTGCACAAACCCAATAAGAAAGATAAACCAAGAGAGAGAAACTATCCAGTTGTCAAGAAGGCATTCCGAAGGATGCATGACCACAGCCGTAGATTAGCTCTAGGTCTGTTATAAGTTTACACTTTTGCTTTATTTTCCCTGAGCTGGCGTGTGACATTGATTCATTGTTATCTTCATTTCCCTACTAATGTCTTGTTGTTTCTTGTGTATGAATTGCTATTTTCTATCGCAATCAGATGCCACCACCTCCAAATGTATTTCTGAAGAAAATTTTTTTTAGTAATTAAAGAGAGCGACAGAAGGAGAAAGTGAGGATATTTTAAAAAAGATATTCCCTAGGGAACCACACTGAGAACACTCCTGAGCAGGATGCTGGGAGAAAGGGGACCAGGAACAGATGTTGATGCTGTTTTGTGAGTTTGGGTCTTTGTTCTCTGGACTTCTGGTAGCACCATCTGAAAACAGAGTCTGGCTGACACAGTATCTTTGGCGGATTTCTCTGTTTTGCTGAGAAAAACTGAGCAGCTTTATTTTTTTATAGCTCTGATACTTTTATTTTGTGGTTTCTGCTTTTCCAGCCAAACTGAGGAAGTAATTCATTGTCCAGCCCAAGTGATATCCACAGAATAGAAGAAAGGAAGATAAATGAAAGGAGACTAAAAGAGAGAGAAAGAATTGTACTCCTAAGGGAGAAATTTCCATGGAGAGTCTCATGATGAGTTTATGCTGATGGATACAGACAGACTGAAGCTCCCTTTCATGAGCAGTCCCAGACTTGAAAGGTTCAGTTCACCAAGTGAAGGTTTTCAGGGCAGGAGCTTGCTGGGGACTGGGAGTCATCCAGTCATGTTAAGCCATAACTAAGCTTGAGCCGTCAAAGCCGTCAAACCTATTTTAAGTGCATCTGAAATTCTAGCTAAAATGAGGAGGCTGCATCAGGTCCTCATTTGGGATCTTGGCTCTCCTGGCTCAGGTGGTTGTAGGGTCCCTTTTCTGTGTGTGCTCAAGGGCAAAATATCCCTTTCTTTGGGTCCTGGTTGCAGAGGGGGACTATTCATCCAAAATCATAATGAAGTCACAGACATTCCTATCAGCTGAGGTCTTCCCTAAAATCTGTGGAATTAGATTATGGGGAAAAATGAAATTATATTTCAGTCTGGAGCAGCCACCTAAAGCTCACTCCTTTCCTGCATCTCAAGCATCAGCTTCACAGAAAAACAGATCCCAGGTAAATTTGAATCAAACCACATTCTTGAGTGCTGTCTTTTTGAATACAACTTATAAATATGACAGTGGAAATCAGGGACTTGACATTTGAGATGCTGTCTTCGATGGATGTTTGGCCTATTGCAAAGAACCGAGCTAACAGTCTTGTTAGGAGCCTGATTAACAACTGGCTTTAATGCATGGCCAAGCTGCCATGTAGCATGGCAATCATTCCATGCCTCTGTACTTACTACATGACCTCAGCAATAAAAACATTGCTAACTGCCGAGAGCAGCTAAAAAAGCAGTAACCTTGAAATGGGGGGAGCTGAGACAGTGGCAAGGGATTTTAACATCATTTTGATAACGAATCTCCCCCAAACCCATTGTTATCAGCTATTCAGCAAGTTTGAAAGCTGCTGACTCAGAATACAAATTCTGTCAAGGCTGAAAACCCATGGTGGGGCAGAAAATCATCCCAAATGCCATTTATAAAAGGTGTAGGTTGCTTTGATTCTCCCCCCACACTTTTTTTTTTTCCTCCAGGACCACTTGACTGTCTGCAGTGAAAATAGGTTATTTTGCTCCCAGAAGACTGGTTTGAAGCAAACCAAGAGTAAATGTGTGTGGGGAGCAGAGGCTGGTATGTGCTCTGGGCTGTACTTTACGACCCTATGGATGGTGTGTGTCATGGAGGCAGGATTCACTTCTGATGAGTAGTGGGTAACTCCCCCAGCATGGCAGAGCTGTTAGAGCATTCATAGAGCTCATCCCCTCCTCACTCCAAGGAAAACAGCTTTCCAGAGTGAAATACCGGAACATCATTGAAACCCTTGATGCACTCCAGAAATGGTAGTTTCCTTGTCAATTCTCATGCACTGCTGAGAATTAAGCCCTTTAAGCTTTTGTTTGTTTGTTAAACACAGGATGGACTGTTATATTCTTCTCTGGAGACGTTTTTACTCAGAGTTACAGATCGCGGAGAGATACTGTACTACAAACCAGCTGTGAAAGCTTATTGTCCCTATCTCCCAGCCATAAATGAATTCCATAAATTGTAATTAATGATGTAATTTGGGAGTCTAGTTAAATGAGTGCAGTCTTCTAAATACACTGGCTTTTACTTTAAGAAAGGGCAGAGGTGTTCTATATTTTGGCAGTGTTTGTATGCCTTCTTGTGCCACAAAAGGCCCACCGAAGCTGGAGAGACATTGCCTACAACAAAACTATAGTACCTTAGCATAACTATCCTGTATCTTGTAAGAGCACTGCTCAATATCCATTAAATCAGGCCTAAGAGACAGGGGTAGTGTTAGTCACCGATAGCTAACACAGACCAAAGCTGTGCCTGTACTGGGTGCAAATTTAAATTTGAAGTTGTACTGCTGACTTGCCATATGCTGCTTATATTTGCAGAGTTTAAGTTGAGTTGGTGTAAGAAATAAGGCCAGTTGTCTGTTCCAGAGATCGGAACTAGTTTAGTATGGGGAAGGGAGTCTAAGGAGTTTCACTCCTCATGAAATATTGCCTGATGCAGCTTATGTTGTTGCGATTATGTGACAGCAAAAGCCCCAAATGACTGCCCAGACCCTTTTTAAATTGGCAGTGTCTCAGTTTAGTATCTCTGCTGGTCCAGAAATAAAATTATTTTCGAAACATCAAAAGATATCATCAGTTCAATACAGCTTGCCTGAGTTTGCCTGGAGTCTGAAACGGTAGCTCTGTGCTGCACTTTCAGGCATTTATTTCAGTAAATGCCATCAGATTTGTACTGAAAAGTAAGAAGCTGCTAAAGAGAGGACAAATACATTGCAATAGAATATCTAAAAACTATGCAAAGTTTGCTTGTTTTTAATGGTGATGTCAGGAGATGGTATTTCAGAGTCCAGATGGAAAAAAAATGCTATAATAGTCTAGGGAATCTCATGTGAAGAATTCTGATATCACATGAAAATCTGGATCTGTTTTCCCAGTGTCATGGTTAAATCCTAGCTGGCAATAAGCATCACACAGCCGCTCACTCACCCCTTCCCCCATAGGATGGAACAGAAAAAGTGAGAAAAATCGTGGATTGAGATAAAGACAGTTTAATAAGTAAAGTGAGAGCCACACATGCAAGCAAAGCAAAACAAGGAATTCATTCATTACTTCCCATCAGCAGGCAGGTGTTCAGCCATCTCCAGGAAAGCAGGGCTCCATCACATGTAACAGTTACTGGGAAAACAATCAACACCACTCCAAAGGTACACCCCTTCCTTTTTCTTCCTCCAGCTTTATATGCTGAACATGATGTCATATGGTATGGAATACCCCTTTGTTGGCGTCAGTTGTTCCAACTGTGTCCCCTCCCAGCTTCTTGTGGGCACCCCCAGCCCACTCACTGGTGGGGTGGTGTGAGAAGCAGAAAAGGCCTTGGCTCTGTGTAAGCACTGCTCAGTGATAACAAAAACAACCCTGTGTTATCAACACTATTTTCAACACAAATCCAAAACACAGCCCCATACTAGCTACTATGAGAAAATTAACTCTATCCCAGCCAAAACCAGAGCACCCAGTTAAACTATTTCTGAAGGATACAGGAAGAGACAGATGGTGTAAGGAAAGAGGAGTTTGTTTAAAAACGTAAGTGAAATCCAATAATACACATGTGTGTGTATGTTCTTAGTGCTGGAAAAAAACCTTTTAAACCCAAGAATCTAAATTAATTTACCAAAAAATGAAGATGTCCGAACAGATCCTTATGTATGCAACCCAGACCACTTTTTTTTTTTTTTTTAAATTCCAAAAATTATAAATAACAATATTTTTCTGGAAATGTAAAACTCTGGACCTTGCCTCCGTTTTTCCCTTATTTCACCAAACTCAAAACCACCTTGTTGCTGTGCCCAGCATGAACAAAGGCAGGGAGCTACTTGTTGCACCCAGGGTCTATCAAAACCAAAGTCTTTCCTATACCACAATGCTTTTTGAATCCATGCTTTGGATTTCTTTTTTTTTTTTTTTAGCTGTTTTGACTGGTGCTCAACTAAGCAGAAATGTCAGACTCAATTTTGATAATACCTCACCTGCTCAAGTTTATAATCCTTTGTATGTAATGTACCAATTTTGTAACTGAATTGGCTCCTGGGGAGGTGAGGACCATATTGCCTGGTGGGGCTGTGCACGCTCGCTGCAGGTGAGGACTGGCTCCTTCCAACAGCTGCTGCAATTATGTACTCAAATAACACTGCAGCCTTTACGTTGATTTATTTGCACATTTTCGGTATTAAACTATAAAAAACCCCACCCAGCTGTGTTTGTCTTTCTTTTTTTTTAATATTTTCTTTCCTCCAGTTTTCTCCTCAAAGTATTTGCCACCTCTTTTTTTTTTTTTTCCAATCCACTTATCCTTCTGTTTCATTTACGTATACAGAGCAGTTCTGCTTTCTCTTGACCTCTTTTTCCTTCTTTTCCTCTCCTGCTGCTTTTTCTGCCCCTTACCTCCTCTCCCTCCCTGTATCTGCTCACCACCCTGTGAGCATCACCAGGAATATCGACACCACTGATGTAAAAGATGCTCCCTGGAAAAAGACACAGAGAAATAGAGGAGCAGCAATAGGTCTTGGGGAATGTGGCTGGTACATATACAACTGCCAGGTGAACTTGCTATAAAAAATCCTTCCTACTTAGAGGCTTCTGCTTTTCCTTGCAGGAAGATGCTCATGGCTGGTTGGTTTCTAACATGGATGTGTCATGTTTGGTCTATGGGGCAAAGCTCCCCAGAAAACCCACGAGTGGTTCCATGGACGTGCGGCCAGCCCAAGGCTTGCTTCATTACTGTTTGGGTGCCATGGGAAAATTAGTTGCCAACCACTCCTGGAGGTGTGGTGCAGAGGTCCATGGTCAGGTTTTTGGTTAAGGATTAAAAAAAAAAAATACATCGAAGAAGCTGAGAAAAGGGATGGGGTGGATGGGGAGCTGAGTCTCCAGCACAGTGTTTCAGTTGCTTCCTTTTGCAAAATGCCTGGCTGTGGTTAAACAAGAAGCACAGGAAAAACATGCTTCAGACGTGGACCATGCGAGGGCTGAGCTCAGGAGCTGGACTTTCATTTATTTATTGGGCTGTGTGTGCATGGTCACACAGCTGGAATCATTGGGTGCAGCCAGCTCATGGAGAATATCCAGCTCAGGGTGTGACCGTAGTTTATGTCTTCCTTTCGCAGTCCACTTTCATTGATTGTTCCTGAATCGAAGTGTTTTCTGAGTGGAACCCGGTTTACGGGCCCCCAGCTGCCTGCAAAACTTGGCAGCTGGGCTGGGGAGGAAGGTGGGGGGGAAGAAGGAGTTCCTTTTGATGTTTTCCCTGTGGTACTTCTCAAGTGGCTAACCTTCAACAAATTCTCTCCTTCTTGGATGACTGGCCACTGTTCCCACCAGGTGTGTGAGAGTGGGCAAGGTATCTTTTTGGGATACATGGTGCTAACACTTCCCAGGGCACAGGATATATGGAATAGCACGGAGCATTCAGATGAGACAGAAGTGTTTTCTTGCAGAAAGCACAAAGATGGGACTGGCGTGCCTCTTGCCTGATATAAAAAATACAGACATTTCAATTTATGATTCTGCTTTTAGGATCCTTGGTAGACTGGAAATCCAATGAAGGTAGTACTTTTGGAACTCTAGGTTTCCACTTGTGTGTTTTGGTTATCTTTTCTAAGTCACAAGTGGCTTACTCAGGCTAGGAAATCATCAGCTACAGGTAGGACACCTTTCTGAAGGATCAGCAAAGGTCTTCTCTAGGAGACAGTAGCAAAATGGCTTCTTCCTCAAATCCAAGAGGTATGCTTTGAACCATACAGGTACTGTTAAAAAATAAACAGGGAGCCTCCACAGGTTCTAAAGATAAGTCTACACTGTGGTCAAAAGTGGGACCATACCTTTTGTGGGATAATGGGACTGACTTGATATTGAAATTGTTGCTATCACCACAGTTGGGTTGACTCCACATGAATCAGCTGCTGACAGGTTCAAAACATTCCTATTGCTCAGTGTCAAGTCCCTCTACTGAGCACTGAGAACAGGAATTCTTCAAGGACAAAATTTCAACAAAATTTCAGCACAGAACTGGGGTGTTTACCTGCAGAAACAGGAAAGCACATGACTGAAACTACCTTGAAAAATTAACTGTCTCAAAAGGTGGATCATTTTTTTAGGTACCCTAATATTTCCAAAAATAACAATATAATAAATTTCAAGGAGAGTAATGTTGGCATGAAAGAAGCAATACTGATACTATATTAAAGCCTGACTTTGTACATGGAATAGTCTCCACCATAACACAAAGGGTATAAAAATCATAGAACCATAGAATCATAGAATCAATCATAGAATGGCTAGGGTCGGAAAGGACCTTAAAGATCATCAAGTTCCAACCCCCCTGCCATGGGCAGGGACACCCTCCACTAGCCCAGGTTGCTCAAAGCCTCATCCAGCCTGGCCTTGAACCCCTCCAGGGATGGGTCATCCACAGCTTCCCTGGGCAACCTGGGCCACTGCCTCACCACCCTCACAGCAAAAAAATTCTTAATATCTCATATAAATCTCCCCTCTTTTAGCTTATACTCATTACTCCTTGTCCTCTCACCACACTCCCTGCTGAAGAGTCCCTCCCCATCTCTCCTGTAGCCCCCTTCAGGT
>NW_010123780.1:12067-14005 GCF_000699245.1 Pterocles gutturalis
TTTGTGGCTCTCCTCTGGACTCTCTCCAACAGGTCCAGGTCTTTTTTACGTTGGGGGCCCCACATCTGAACACAGTACTCCAGGTGGGGTCTCACAAGAGCAGAGTAGAGGGCGAGAATCACCTCCTTTGACCTGCTGTTAATGCTTCTTTTGATGCAGCCCAGGACACAGTTGGTTTCTGGGCTGCAAACACACACTGCCAGCTCATGTTGAGCTTCTCATCCACCAATACCCCCAAGTGCTTCTCCTCAGAGCTGCTCTCTATCCATTCTCCGCCGAGCCTGTATTTGTGCTTGGGATTGCCTCGACCCACGTGCAGGACCTTGCACTTGGCCTTGTTGAACTTTATGAGGTTTGCACGGGCCCACCTCTCCAGCCTGTCCAGGTCCCTCTGGATGGCATCCCTTCCCTCCAGCGTGTCCACCACACCACACAGCTTGGTAAAAATGTAAAAATAAAATAAAGACTAGATGAGAAATTTGTGGCTCAGATGTTTAATGAGGGATAACAAAATCTTCTTTCTTTTGAAAGACCTATCAAGTTGATAGCAACGATGTCTTAGTATCTGAGACAACCAGGACAGTGGGTAGTGCTGGGAGAGAGCTTTCTCTGCTTTTGTGTACCTGCCAAGTGTCTGCATAGAGATTTTCGATAGCCAACACTGTCACCCTGACACCTTTCCCGTGTAATAAATATACCACAGATTTGTTGAGATAGATGCAAGAACCACTGAGTGAAAAGTACGGTCCGCATTGTGCGGCAGGTCAGACTAGGTGAACCTATTGGTCTCCTCTGACCCTAAAACCCATGAATCACAGCACAGTAATGAACACTTCCTGCCTCAAAAATGGAGTCCAGAACCAGGAGAAAGATAGCTATGGAGCAGAATGATATCTGGGAGGCTGTATGGAAACTCAAGTTGTCACAATCCTTTTGCACAAGGAATGCAGCATACAGCAAGCCCAGGAACAGGAGGATTTACAGCCCAGGAGCTGCAGTGTGCTGCCTGGGTGCAGGAGGTTGGTGCACACCAAATGGGCTGTAGCTACCTCTACTGTCACAGAGTAGAAAGGCCAGAGCCTGGGAAAAGTTGGAGGTGCTCCACACAGGATTTTTTAGTGCCTAAATCCAAAATTGTACTGCTGATTCAGCTGTTTTTTAGACCCACAGGCAGCTACATTTCAAGGGCACCTCAGGTTTTTATGCTTAATTTTTCCAGATGCTTGAAGTTTTTTCTCACTCCCAATAAATTTCCAGAAATCAACAATGAGTTTGGTTTCCTCCCCTGAGAAGCAGGAGCCAGTGGGTTTTCTCAGATTACCTTCAAGGCTGGTGTTTTTTGACTTTTGCCATTTTTAAAAATGCCAGAAGGGACACCCC
The DNA here is from genome assembly GCF_000699245.1 of Pterocles gutturalis. NCBI lineage: Eukaryota > Metazoa > Chordata > Aves > Pterocliformes > Pteroclidae > Pterocles > Pterocles gutturalis. The sequence goes on from NW_010123780.1 coordinate 13,448, forward strand.
TCAGTCATACAACAGCATTTATACACAAAGAGGATGTCCACACCCATCCCTTTCCCTCCACGAGGGTGTCAAATCCCGGTTTCTGGTCTCTCAGGAAACTGCTGTAACCACTAGTCTGTAAAGTGGTGTAGGAAAGAATTCAAGATTCATGGGCAGGAGTGGGGTTGGTTCAGCTCACTTCCAGCAGCATACGAGAGGAGCTGGATCTGCCATCAAGGGTAGAAGAAATTGGAATTTTACATGAAAACCACTGGGAATGGCCAAGGAGAAGTGGAAGATTTAAGCAGATATCATGTTACTGTTCATACAAACAGTATAGTCGCTCTTGGAAGGCAAGAGGTTGGTGTTGGATCTCATCTCTATTCAAATCACAGTAAGTGGTCTTTTGTCTTTAAAACATATTTTCTTTTTTTGAAACCAAAGAAAAATACAGAAAGACACCGAATCAAAGGCCCTATTTAAAGTAAGGATCATTAAAATGCAATATTTGGTATTTAAGTTTGACTGTGACAGTAAGCTGGAGTCTATCTTTTCTGCTCCAAATATAGTATTTTGTTT
>NW_010123781.1:0-5564 GCF_000699245.1 Pterocles gutturalis
TAGTATTATTTTCAATATTATTGTAATTTGGTTTTTAAATTGTTCTTCTCTCAACCCACAAGTCCTTTTTTTCCCTTTACCCCTTTAATTCTCTCCCCTATCCTCGGGTGGGGGGGCGGCGGGGGGAGGGAATTGGGTGATTGGGTGTGTGGTTTGGCCCCCAGCCAAGGGAAAACCCATCACACAATTAAAAGAAAACATTTTTGTTAACAGAATCTCTCCAACTTTATATAAAAACAACAGTGACAAATAGCATTTATCTTATTAATACTTCATTAGTAATCCATCAGCTTTAACTAAGTCTGGGATGTCCTAAAACTCTCAAGATTTTAGCCAGTACTCTCCCTTAGCTTGCATGCTTCAACAATTTAATTATGTTAGCTTTCTTTCTTACATACATAATGCACAGATAAACTGATCCACTGGGGCGCTGCCTTGTCTTCAGTATTCAGTAGATTAAAAGAAGTTCTAGTTTGAGTAAAATGAAAAAAGACATAGCAATGGTAAACACATACACAACATGAAGAAAATAGTATTTTATATAACAAGGGAGAATGAAATGCATTTTCACTATTTGAGAATTTCCTCAAAGTTAAATTATATCCAAGAATCTTATATGAAAGGCATTTGTATTTACCAATATGAAAGGTAATTAAATTTACTTTTAATTAAATTGCTGCAGGGAGGAAAGAGGACGTAAATGTAATTTTTTAAGAATACAGTCTATGTCATTAACTGAACAAAAGTGAACAGTATTCATTGTCTAGTTAGTTACCCAGAAATCTCATCTCAGATCTCAGCACGTGTGACTGATCAACAAATCCCTACAACAGAAAAAGATTCAGAGGAGATGAGCAGAGGCAGTGTGCTCATGAAGCTCAGGAGTGAATATAAGGAGGCACGACAACTGTTATAAAGAAAGTTAAACTTATCTCAACAAAAAAGGACCACAGAGTGGTTTTAGTTTTATACAAAGGGCTATATCAGTTGAGTGGATCAACTATTTTTTTTTAAATAGCCTTCCCTGGGTTAATCAAGAAGTGTAAATGTCTTCCCAAGTCAACCAGATCAGCACAGCGAAAGTGTATCTGTGGCTCAGCCCAATTTAGAGTATAAAAACTGAGCAACCGACACAATAAACTTTGAAGAGAGCAATGGGCTTGAGCTCTCTTCAACTGTATATTCCTTACCAATGACTGGGGACATGGAGTGTCACGATGGTGAGCATATAGAGACTTCACCCTGAAGATATGCCTACCTCTTTCAATTGCTTATAGAAGAATTTTAAATAAATGTCTTAAAATAAAGGCCTAACTTTAGGCATCTAGAATATTCAGCTGCTGAAACATCTAGTGCTATCTGAGATGTTCTTCAGCTAACAGTCTAAGAAGGTGTAAATGTCTCCCCATTACTACAACATATAGAACAGCATAGCATATCATAGCACAGCATAGCATAGCACAGAATTTTGATTGGAAGTGACCAGCAATGATTACCTAGTCCAACTGCCTGACAACTTCGGGGCTAACCAAAAGTTACAGGAAATTATTAAGGGCATCGTCCAAATGCCTCTTGAACACCGATAGGCATGGAGCATTGATCACTTCTCTAAGAAGCCTGTTCCAGTGTTTGACCACCCTCTCTGTAAAGAAATGCTTCCGAATGTCAAGTCTAAACCCCTGACACAGCTTTCAACCATTCCCATGTGTCCTATCACTGGATACCAGGGAGAAGAGTTCAGCACCTCCCTCTCCACTTCCCCTCCTCAAGAGGCTGTGGAGCCTTCTTTTCTTCAAATTAGATAAGCCTATCATGGTATTTTAAGACAGAAAATGAGAGATGAAGCTGCAGAAAGCTGTTGTACCTCCAGTAGGAGGAATGTGAAATACAGTTATCTCTTTTTCATGCATAAGTATTTATATAAAAAATTCTTTGTACCTTCTCTATAGTATAATTCTGAGCCTTGTACTGTGGAGGAGTTTTGAGAATATTTTCTTATACAAGATCTCAAACAATAGACTACATAAGAAGTACATGCATAAAGAAATACACTAGCTAGTATAGCTTGGAACCAAGGGTAACCTGTAGTTGTTAACCTCTTTTCTTCTCTGGGACAGAATTAATTGTGGCCCATATGTTTTTACAATGATAGGCTTCTTATGGGAAATTATTTCCTATTTTTCTTAGTCCGTACAGTTTGAAGTATCCCGCAGCTCCATAGGAATAAAGAAAACTGTAGTTCACAGCAAGATCACAAGGTAATACTCTGTCTCAATAGATTGATTTCCTTGACTTTTTGAGTCCTCTTATACTGTACGTTTTAAACAAAAGACCTACTCTTTCAAGAACAACAGTGCCTCTATGCTTTGGAGCAATCAGAGCCTGGTGCTTCATTTGAAGACAAAGTGTATTTCCTCTTTTAAAGAAAAGCAACATAGAAAGATAAATATTTTATTCCATTGTTTAGGTATTCTATATGCTGTGAGAAGAAAGCATTTAGCTACAGTGTTTAAAAAGTAAAAAAAACCTAAATCCTTTCTCTAGATCGTGAGCATAAATTAAAATGTTCTGGAAGTTCACATCCTGATCTCACGGCCCATAGTTATATATCCTATAAAATGGCATTTGTTTTTACTAGTTTTAATTTGAATTTGTCTCAATATAGCTTGTATAAAGACAGATACATAGAACAGTAGTGAGCAGAAAGGTGGAAAATGTGATATTTAGCTACCTCTACTCTGTTCATCCCTAGTTAAGGTAAAAGCTATCCATTTATTGTAATCTTACTCTCTTTCCCGAAAAGTGACCAATGGACAATTTTTGTCACCTTGAAATTCCTCTAAATTACACAGTGCTCTGGGCTGAAGTAGACTAATTTTTTACCAAGACAGTAGCATCATCATCCCTGCCTATAGGGATTTGGAGTTATTGAGACATTTATTCATACATGCACGGATTAACTAAGGGAGAAACAGAAACTCCAAGCACTTGAGACCATTCTGTTACCTCTACTGGGTCTATGCCAGGAGTGGTGCAGTACTCTCATAGCTGAGGAAGCCTGCTTTGGTTGAAGTTGCAAGTGACATTTATGCTTTGGACACTGCTCCTCCTGTTAACTCTAGCCTCTAGGAATATGTCCTGCTGTATGACATGACCTTTGTTAGGTTTATTATAGCTATGGCAACCCTTTTTCTAGTAATAATTCCTTCTCTCTTTTCAGGTCTAGTTTTGAGACGTATTTCAGATTTGAAAAGGAATAATTTACACTGTGTATTTCACAGGTTAAGAGTTAGCTTGAAAGTTAACTTAAAAGTTAAAATTTCCACAGTAATGAGGACAAGAGCTGCAATTTTTAGTGTAGATGATATGTTTTAATAATTTGTATTTAAATTATTGTGAGATTAATCTTGGGTTGCACATTAAATATGAATTCAGTAAAAATTTATTATTATAGTTATATTGGGAAGTTTAACAGATCATCTTGCTTCTTTATGAATGGAGATTTTTAGTGTATCTTAGTTCTTAAAATTCCAATAAATGTGGTATTCTATCTTTAATGGTAGCCAGCAGCAAACTTTTAAGGAAAAAGTATAATAAAGAAGTTGAGAATCACCTTTTCTTTTATATTCTTTGACACATTCTTCTAATTTCTGGCAATCAATAGTTCAGGAACTACTTGTGTTGGGACTGCTCTGTATCTTTATTTACTCACAAGAAAATTATTTCAAAGTAATTTGTCTTCCATTATTATTATTATTTTTTTATTATTATATAATGGAGGTTAAATGCATCCTGTGACTTCCTCTCTGTCTTGGTACAATGGTTATGCATTGTACAATGTAGTTATGTATTGTAAAAAAACCACTTTTTTTCAATTGGATTGAAACTTACTGTCTGAGAGCTTTAGCAGGTGGCTCTTACCTTTCTGTTTTTGTGACTTGTATTTGGGAGGTTTTGGACTGAAGAGAGTCAGCAGATATGTGTTTACATGTGTTAAGGGCAGACAGACATTTCTTTGAGAAATAAATGGAAAAGTGGACTAGAGGTTATCTTGTAGTCCTATCTGAGGTCTTGTCTGAGTTCTACTGATTAGAGTCTAGGAGTTGCTGTATTTCTGCTGTTGAACCATATAATGAAAAGAAGTCTGAAGGCTGTCATGGGAAAGACAGTTATCATGGTAGAGTTTGGGAGAACTACCCAGACTGTTAAAGGAAAACTGTTTATGAAAGAATATCTTCAGAAAGTATGAAAAGTGGGAGACCACACAACATTTTTTAAACATCACTTCACATGTCTAGCTATACGTTAAAATTTCTGTTTTCTTCACTCTCCAGTGAAAGTGAGTCAGTACATCAAAAATAAGACTATGTGGCCTGTGTACATAAGATGGCCAGAAGGTCAAGTCTTGATCAAGACCTTGGTAGCCTGACACAAAAGAGTGAGATTTGGGAATTAAAACATGAGTTTTCTTGAGAAGGAGGTTTTGGAGAACACCAAGCAACTACATTTGTGATCACTTAGTAAAAGGTGCAAAAACGATGCGGGGAGGGATCTGGACTGGGGGGAAAGGTCAGCTTAAGAAAGAGTTAATTATTCTCTTTCTTTTTCTCTCTGACAGTACAAGCACAAATTTACAACCTGCTTTCCTTTGCTTTGCTAAAAAAAAATAAATATATAAAATCAAAGAATGTATTGATGACTGCATTCCAAGCCTTCTCCTTCCAGTGATCTCCTAAAACTGTCAGAAATATTCCTGACAGGCACAGGCACAGTCACAGCCACCAGATGTTACCTGGCATTAAATAAGCAGAGGTAAGACCAGTATTGTTTCTCTTTGGAAATCAGCATTACAGATTTGTAATGTTTCTGATTTATTAAAATATTATTTTATTTTATTCATTTTTCCATACCAGCATGAACATCTCAAGGTTGTTCACAGATACCATTCTTTGTGTAACTGATATGGAGGAGTGTCTGAGTAGAAGGGGGAGTTCTGTAGGTTTGCTCTTTCTTCTTGCCTTTCTTGGCAAATACAGATGCTTTACACCTGTGTGTATTATTCCTAAAAGACATTCATTGTAAGAAATCTGTCTGTTCTTTCTCCTATTTCTGTACTATAGGTTTTATAACTTACCAAATGGCAAAGCAAGGTTATTTTCCTACTAACCTTTCCTTAACAAAAGATTTGACTCCTCAGCCATCTCTAGCATTTACAGTACTCACATATACCTCTTCATCAACTAAACAAAGCTATTCTGAATATTTTAGACACTGCTGACAACCAGGCTGATTACAAGCAAAACCACCTTGCTTCTAGAGTTATCTACATGCAGAACTATCTGCCACCAGCTGACATTTGATAGGAGAAACTGATTAAGAGTCATACATTGCTAAATCATATGAAGTTGTGATTACATGACAGCATGCAGAATATGACAGTCAGCATTCATCCAAAATGGCCTGTGTTGATTTCAGAATCCTGTGAATATGTCAAAAGTAGAACATGGTATGAAATTAAAATACTGCAACTGTTGAAAGATTTGAACCACATTTGACTTTTGAAA
>NW_010123781.1:5582-22105 GCF_000699245.1 Pterocles gutturalis
AGGTAATAAACAAAACACTTGAATTTCCAGGAAAAACAGTTTGAAAACTGGGAAGCAGATGATTTTGATACATATCCCATTTAGATGTTGTATTTCTGTTGTGGAACTAAGAATTGTTATTAAAATAAATATTTCCGGTTTATTTCAGCCACCTGTAACCTGTGTGTTGCAAAACATCTGAAAAATGTCTAGTTTTGTTTTATTTTTTCATGTAATGCAGGTCCTTTCTGTGTTTTCTCTGGAACACACATTTTATCTTAACAGACTTGTCTTTTCATCTGTTCCTATCAGCAAATAAAATCTTTTACAGAATGACATCCTTCTCCCCAAATTCTGTTTGCATATCCTTAACAATATGTTTATGCCTAATCCCATTAAAGATAAATTTATTCATGCAGTCACAGGGATTAAAAAGTAGTAAAATGTAGTATTATTTGGAGTCCATTATATTCTCTCCACTAGGAGACCATAAACCAACCCCAAATTTGCCTTCTATTTTTGTGGGTGGATGAAAATTTTCTTTCTCTGTGTCCTCGTAGCTGTAAAAAACAGCTTTTTTATTCCTTTTATGACTATCTCACAGGCTGTGGAAGGATCTGATTCCTTAAATTTCTGTGCTCAAGTATAAAAGTCAGGTCCTTCATGTCCACACTTAGTAAAATTACAGAGACGTCTTGTGCTCATCTGTGTGGGAAATGTACCCACATAGATATACGTATTTGAACTAGGGAGTTCTCAGAACAGAACTGCCTAATGTTTTTCACACGAGAGAACATGCAAAATATGGACTTTCTTTCCATTATGAATCTGGTATATTTACACTTGTATTCCTATTTCAAACAAATCTGGAAAAAGACATAAAACTTTAAAATTTTTTATGAGATGTAAAATTCAAAAATAAATTAATCAGGAATTTAGATAGAGGTGGTCTATTTTTATAATCTTAACTACCGTCAATAGTTCAACATTTACATTACATTATTGATCGTTACATTTACTGATCATACTCAGTTTTTGTGCTAGCTGCACTTCCCATGATCCATTCTGCTCTTTCTCTGTAGCTGAACAGCAAGTCCTGAGTCCCATCAGATAACAGAACAACTACGTAAGGAGTACTCTCAATAGCAGTATTAGAAACTTTCTAGGAAAATTTTACGGAAACTCTATTTGGTTAAAGGCCCATTGATGAAGAAATAGCATATATGAGCTTCTGACCAGCCCTACCCCGACTATGACTTTACTTGTCATAGAGGCTGTCAGAGCAGCCAGGGATCAGGTTAGGAAAGCTAAAGCCCAGATAGAATTTAATCTGTCCAGGGATATAAAGAGGAACAATAAGTACACTGGAGACAAAAGGAGGAGTAGGGAAGATGTGGGCCCTCTCCGAAAGGAAACTGAAGACCTGGCCAGGAAGGATACAGAGAAGGCTGAGGTGCTCAATGACTTCTTTGCCTTGGTCTTCACTGGCAAGAGCTCTGGCCGCACCGTCCAAGTTGCAGAAAGTGAAGGTAAGAACTGGGAGAAGGAAGATCCGCCCACCGTAAGTGAAGATCAGGTTTGAGACGTTCTAAAGAACCTGAAGGTGCACAAGTCTATGGGACCTGATGAGATCCACCCACGGGTCCTGAGGGAACTGGCAGATGAAGTTGCCAAGATGTTAACCATCATATTTGAAAGGCCATGGCAGTCTGGTGAAGTTCCCACAGACTGGAAAACGGGAAACATAACCCCCATTTTCAAGAAGGGTAAAAAAGAAGACCTGGGGAACTACAGGCCAGTCAGTCTCACCTCTGTGGCTGGCAAGATCACAGAGCAGATCCTCCTGAAGGCTCTGCTAAGACACATGGAAAACAAAGGAGAGATGACTAGTAACCAGCATGGCTTCACTAAGAGCAAATTGGGCCTGACAAACCTGGAGGCCTTTTATGATAGAGTTACAGCATCAGTGGACAAAGGAAGAGCAACTGACGTCGTCTACCTGGACTTCTGCAAAGCCTTTGACACTGTCCTGCAGAACATCCTGGTGTCCAAATTGGAAAAATATGGATTTGATGGATGGACCACACACTGGATAAGGAATTGACTGGATGGTCTCACTTCGAGAGTTGTGGTCAATGGCTCAATGTCTGAATGGAGACCAGTAATGAGTGGCTTTCCTCAGGGATCAGTACTGGGACCGGTGCTATTTAACATCTTTGTCAGTGACATGGACAGTCAGATCAAGTGCACCCTCAGCAAGTTTGGCAATGACACCAAGCTGTGTGGTGCAGTTGACACACTGGAGGGAAGGGATGCCATCCAGAGGGACCTGGACAGGCTTGAGAGGTGGGCCCATGCCAACCACATGATGTTCAACAAAGCCAAATGAAAGGTCCTGCACATGGGTCGCCACAATTCCAAGCACAAATACAGGCTGGGTGGAGAATGGATTGAGAATAGTCCAGAGGAGAAGGACTTGGGGGTATCACTAGATGAAAAAACGATCATGGGCCAGCAGTATGCGTTTGCAGCTGAGAAGGCCAACTGGATCCTGTGGTGCATCAAGAGAAGCGTGACCAGCAGGGAGAGGGAGGTGATTCTCCCCCTCTGCTCTGCTCTTGTGAGACCCCACCTGGAGTGCTGCATCCAGCTCTGGGGCCCTCAGCACAGGAAGGACACGGACCTGTTGGAGTGAGTCCAGAGGAGGCCACGAAGATGGTCAGTATGAGGTTGTTCAGTCTGCAGAAGAGAAGGCTCTAGGGTGACCTTATAGTGGCTTTCCAGTACCTGAAGGGGGCCTACAGGAGAGATGGGGAGGGGCTTTTTACAAGGGCATGCAGTGACAGGATGAGGGGTAATGGATTTAAACTGGAAGAGGGCAGATTTAGACTAGATATTAGGAAGAAATTCTTTACTGTGAGGGTGGTTAGACACTGGAACAGGCTTCCCAGAGAAGTTGTGGATGCCCCATCCCTGGAGGTGTTCAAGGCCAGGCTGGATGAGGCTTTGAGCAACCTGGTCTAGTGGGAGGTGTCCCTGCCCATAGCAGGAGGGTTGGAACTAGATGATCTCTAAGGTCCTTCCCAGCCCTAACCATTCTATGTTTCTATAATTCTATGATTTTATGTTAATGCAAGATTTGCTCTCACTAATTCTGCTGCATTGCAAATAATTAGAATTTTCTCAAATACTTTAACTACTTCACACCTACCTGTGAACATGCTGACCTATGAAATGACACATTCCGGTTTTCAAGCTTTGTAACTTAGTCCTTGATTCTGCAAGGACATGTGAGGGAATGCTGCCACAAGCTGTTTCAAGTCTTCATTCCAAAGTCCACACGCATTTCCATTCGTGAGCTGTTCTGATTGGACATGTAATTTTAAATACAAAGACCATATGGCTGACAAAGTCACAAAAATACTTTCTTCTTCACTGTATATCTTTCTAAGTTCCCCTCTGTAACAATAACAAATTTATAAAGCAAAGATTTTAACTTTGCAGTCCACATGAGCTTTTATCAAAATTTGTCTCAAAAAAAGCCTAGCAGACTGAAGTGAATCTGTAAGTAACTGCATCCTCTTCCTAAATTATTCCAAACTAAGGAGAAAGTCGGCCACACAAAGACAACTATCCCCTGTTTACTGTAGTGAAAGTAAAGAATGTTTCCAAGAACCTTTGCTGAACCTTTGCTGAATCTGCATTAAAATCTTATCCTCTCAGATGTATGCAACCTGGAATGTCTTGTGGAATATTTTTTGACATAATTGGCAGAAGGAAACTAGTTTATTTTCTTATTTTATCCAGCTTGATCATCATAATAAAGCAATGATAGAACTATATAGGTCTATAATAACATCAGAAGAGAAAAATATTTTATGGTAAAAGAGAGCTGGGCAAATGTCCAAGGACTAAAAACTCTACTGAAACTTTAATATAATAATCTTTTTAGCATGTTAAAAAAAATCATAAATAACCTGAATAAAATAGAAATGTTATACTTATCAGTCTAATATTTTTACTCATCTTTGTTTCATCTTTTCTGCATGAACATGTTTGAGAGTATATAAGTTGGTATGTATTTACACTCAGCAATATTCTGGGTATATGGAACATGTGTCTGCAGCCTGTGGAGTGTATTCATCCCAGGGTTTAAATCAGTAAGAATGTTCTCTTTCTAAATCTATTTTAAAGTGTCTTCAGAATAGATTTTCTTAGTTCATTTGTCAATAATAGTAACTTGCTTCTTAATCCACAGATGTTGTTGAAAACATAGGTTTTTTAATACCATAACAACCTTTTTGAAATTGAGGTATTGTGAACATTATCGTGTTTGCTAGATATTATTAAAGTACCCTGTGGTTATTTCTACCTAATACAGACTAATGAGGATCATGAAACTAAACACCATCTCAGAGATGAAACAATATTCTGTATAGTGGTGCTTCATCTGTCACGAGCAAGGACTTCTCAGAGGGCCTGAACTTCTAAGAGAAAGGGAGGTATTTGCAGTTGTCACTGAGATCTGCAGAACCTCTCATACGAAGTAGCAGTCTGGGATTCTCTGTAACTTCCAGGGGAGCACTGTAGCATCTGCATACAAAGATTTTGTGTTCTTATTCTATTTGATGGTTTGATTGCTATAAGCTTGAATGAGCTTTTGGTCCAGTTTTGATAGCTTGCATGAAGGTGATGTGGTTTTCTCCTGTAGAAATGAATTTTCACTTTGACTTCTTCGACAGTGAAGAGGTGTTTTTTTTTCCCCTTCTCCCATAATGTGCACTAAAAAAAAAAAAAAAGAAAACATTCCGTTGCTAAGAAAATTCCTTATTAGATTCACGTGCAATCTCCTTGACAGGAAAAAGCAATATTACTGCAGACTCAGTGAATTTTAGTTACAGCTAAATGAGTCTCCTCCAGAAGATTCTCCAGCAGGTTCTTACTCCAGAACACTGCAATTCATTTATCTATTTTCCCATCATTTGCTGAAAAAAAAAAAAAAAATGGGAGTCTCTGGGGCACACCATCCAGGGTGTTAATCAACATTTCTAATCATACAAAGTGAACTAGACGCAGAAGGAGTTGCCTCGGGCTATTTCTAGACCTGTCCAAAATTCTTACCAGCAGTGCACCTCTAGTAACAAGTCAATAACTCAATTCTAAATGTCTACTTAATGATCTAGTTTCAAGTTCAGTGTCTCAAGCCAATCTATCATCTTGTGTACAGATGACTACCAAGATTGCTCCTGGACCACCCAAAAATTAATTACTTGAGTGTAACAGTTTTGCAAACAAGCACACCCCCAGTATGCTATAGAACAACTCCAACTATACCACAGAACATACTGGACTTCATAGTTATAATTCAAGTCCTATAACTTTTGCCATGCTGTAGACCATTCTTTAACAATTAATGCTCTGTTTACAATTCTTTGAGGTATATGCAAATAGTGCACGGCCTTTTACTAACAGGGGTTCTGGGTTTTGGTCTTGGTTTCTGTCAGTATTGCTGTTGCTCCCCCTCACATACCTTCCTCTCCCTATCCTGCCTCAGATCATGGACAGTTGGAGAAGTACAGATAGAAATCTAGGAGTGTTGGAGGAATGCAGCATTATTTGCAGGGCTCAGCCTGTGAATGAGGACTCTGCACTCCCCCACCTCTTACCAAGACAGAAGTTCCCATTCCAAGCACTGATGAGGGATGAGAGCACAGAGGAGGAACAAGAAGAAACTTACACCTGAATTAGTGCTAGAAAAAACACTTAGGAAGCAGCCTGTAACTGATGAAACAAAACCTGTCCTCCTTCTCAACGAAGCAGAAGGTGGCAAGGGAACAAATAACAGGCAAGAGTAAAAAGTGACAAAGAGAACAGGGAGATATTTCTATAAAACCTCAGAGATTTCAGAAGATTTTTTTTTGCTTTAATTCCTAAAAGAAATGTTTGATTCAGAATTAATTCGTGAAGTGCTATTTACATGAAATTTATTTCTAATCAACCTTTGGGGAAAGTCAATACATCTCTGAAAGACCACATAATAGATAAGGGTCTTTGAATACATTATTTTTTAATTGTTTTATACTTCAGGACATATGCAAGGTTGAAACATTGATTAATTATGGATGTGGGCAAAATTTCATTATCTACATCTGGGACACTTTTGTGCTCTAATAACAATATTTTGTCAAAACTGATGTTATCTAATAAACCTCTATAAACTGACCTTATGAAATGATGTGTATTATGTGTTGCTTAATGTAGGACTGGGCCCATAGCAAGTTCTGTAAGGTGACTTTATCGATGAGTTTTATCTTAAAAAAATACAATAACTTTCTCAATATTTGTGCATATGTACATTAATTTACTGATGTAACATTAATGCAGACAGTTATTTAGGAAACATAAGACAGAAAGGTATATATTTATCTTTATGTCATCCTTCAAAAATTACCTTACTGTATCAGAAACAAATAAATCATAAAATATTCTGACCTAAAGCAATGTATTTTTTTGTTAAAAAATTGTAGATTATTTCTAAACTCTTTAACACTTTTAAGAATAAATTGTGGCTTTAAGGAGTGATCCAAACACTGGACTGGGAAAAATGATCTTTGTCTGAGCCTGGAGAATACAAGTTCTTCTTTTTAATCTTTAATACCTGTGTTCATTTGAAAAAAAAAATGCTATAAAGGTTTTTCAGCCAGAAAGTTATATTTTCTGAAATCATCATGGAACTTGTCTTGTTCTTTTGACAGCAGAGTACTGTTCTGTAGGACACTGTGCACAGGCTGTATATTTGCTATAAATGCAAATTTCAGGGAATTTTTACTATTTATTTATAAGTCCTATGGTAATTTTACTGAAATCTACTTGTAAAATGCTGTGAGCAGGATGAGGTAACCCTTTTGGACTCTGCCAAACTTATTTCAAAGATAAAAACTCCTCCCTTGCTCCAAAATAGATCATTTGTCAAGTCTGTACAGTCCTAAAAATCCCTATACTATATTAATTCCGCAAGGAAAAGAGCAAGACATTTAATGGGAAAAAAAAATAAAGCTCTAAAACATCTAGATTCATCTTTTACATTGTTAACACAGTGAAGATCCAGTCAGCACTTATGTGTCTTTTGCTGGTCAATAGGTCTCCTGGTAGTGGCAGACACAACTTCTTTTTTTCCTCCCAAACACGCCTTCTCAACACCTTTCTGTGTCTTTTTGTCATAGGGCAGATTCTAGAAGGTTTGACGAGAATTAGTAGGTGGCATTGTTTGATATCTGACAGTTAAAGGCTAAAATATATCTGTATCATATCTGTTTGGCTGCCAGCTGGGGCCAACCCACCACACATATTCTGTGGAGGGAAATTTTACATATTTGGTGCTTTAGAGAACAGAGTGCTCGGCTAGCTTGTGAGAATAACTGGAAGTCCCAAAAACTTCTTTTTGTCTGTAGAAGAATTTCAGAGAAGTGCCCAACTGTTTCAAACTCACTGAGTTCAATCTAATATTTTAGTCCTAGAATTGCATTGTTTAAGGCTGATTATGATTGATTGTATTTGTCCCTCTATATAGGTCCACTTATATAAAGAAGACACAAGGGAGAATTCCCCAGTCACGATTTAACTGTAATGCAGTTTACCCCTCCATCCTGGTGGAATCAGTCTAGATGGGTATGACTCCAGAGAAACTACAGAAGAATTACTACTGATGCATAAGCCTGGGACATACACATAGTGTTTAATACATTCAGGGCCATAATACCACCTTGTGACTAACTGTGACTAACACATGAACCAACAAACCAGAAAATGGGAAGTCATTTTAATGATGAAATAGCATACTTGGTCTTACTCTCCATAGTGTAGGCTCATATACGTCTTCTCAAATATTTTCCAATTTATTTTTCAGTTTCAGGTGCCTGTATTTCTGAGACTTCACCAGAATTGCTGGAAGGCATTACAAGTTTTTGGTACTAGTAAACCTCCCTCCTTTCCTCATCTCCCCAGATTTCAGTCCAAATCTTTTTTCTCTCTGAATTTTTTATATCATTATTCCATGTTACTAGGCAATTCCAAAAGACTGAATAAATCCTCTCATTTCTCCTTATTGTTCCAGCAGGAAGTGATTGTTGACTTTTTCTTCATATCACAAAGTCTCTGTGTCCAGATAGAACTTATCTGATTCATGGGATCTTGTGTAAAATGTTCCCTCCCCTCTGTTAGTTGGTTCATTACTTAAATAACACCAATTATGCAAAATAAAAGGTAAGAAATTGGTCTGTAGACTTGCTTAATTCTTCGTTAGCATAGAGAGTGGAGTGGAGATGAAGAAGCATTCTCCATCCCATTAAAATAATCTTATGGTTCTTGACTGCACTTAGAAGCTTTGGGATGCACACATACAAGGTTTTAGGAAAGCACATTGGGACATCAACTCTCTGCACTTGTTTATACTGGCTTGTGTTTTAATAAGGCAAGTGTCTGGCTCAAAATGATTAGATGGTGAAATTAAGTGCACGTGGTTTTAACTTCATAATTTTTATTTAGTTGTTTCTTCTTCTCATTTTCTAATGTTTATCTTCTTCATGTTTCATTATGAGAAAGATGAAGTTTGTAGAACCACTTTTCCCTTTCCTAGTTTGTTGCATAAAAAAAGATGAATCATATCTTCCTGAATTGGGTGCTTCTTTGAGATAAAGGTCACAATTTGCTCTATAGAAAAGGAACTCTCTTTTTCCCTGAAATTCAGTTTCTTAAACATGGTGATCATGAAAGGCTGATTTATATTGCTATGGTAGAATGGTTTAATGTTGTGCTTGGATTTGAACAAAAAAGGAAGTGTGTTTGCAATATGCAGCAGAACTAATTAAAAAAAAAAAAAAAAAAAACAAAACCAAAACCAAAACCAAACACAACTGTAAACCTTGAAGCTGGGATAGAAATAGTTAGTTCTGAAAAATACCATGGTTTTAGCAAAAGAAATTCATCTGCAGCTCAGTGGAATACAATGCAGTATAGCATACTTTAACTGACATCAGGCTAAGCCGTCTGTCAGGGTAAATGAAGAGAAAACATTTTGTTAAAGACGAGTAGTTTCTAAATTACTAATCTTCATGCTGCAGCCATTCACTTGCAATTTCAGTGGCGTTGGAAACTGGCTTTTCTTTTTACAAAATAAAAAATAGGAACAATAATTTTGTAAGTAAAAGAAGGATGTTATACACCTAGAGAATAATTTGAACCATTTTGCAGTGCTTCGTTCCTAAGGATAATTTCTATCTTTAAAGGAGATACCTCAGAACCCAGATATGGGAGTGTATAACTGTAATAACCACTATGAAGCAGACCTTATTAAAAAAAGTACTTTGTAATGAAGTGCAAAACTGCTGTAATAAAATTTACCTCATGTTGGACTTGTCAGGAAAAAAAAAAAAAAAAAACAACTACAGAACAACATGTGAAACTTGAGCTCAGCCTAGGAAGATGCAAATCACTTCCTGGGAGGGGCTGAAAGTTCTGACCAGGATTTGAGCCCAACAAAAATTTCTTGCATTATGTACTGAGTATGACCATAAAGACAACCTAATAAAACAGTCAGCAACAGAAGATTAAATATTAAGAAGCTCTGATTTGTTAGCTAGCTGTCACCATGATAAAACTTGCCATAGATACGTAAAATGATTGAAGTATTTAAGTATTTAATTTAGGACCTATTTGAATATGATACATGTAAAACTCTCACTCAAACATTAGGTAAAAGAAATTCACAGGAAGATGATTACTGAACTGTTAAAAGGATAGAGAAAATTTAAACAAATAAATACAAAATAAAATAATTAAAAAAAAAAGATTAAGATAGACCAGAGGAGGCAGACTGAAAAAAAATTGGATGGAGACTAAAAATAGAACTGAAGATATATGGTATACGTTCTCATAAAAATTAATATTATATAAAAATCTTGAGTAAGCAAATGCATTAATCTTTATATA
This sequence comes from Pterocles gutturalis, assembly GCF_000699245.1. Lineage (NCBI taxonomy): Eukaryota > Metazoa > Chordata > Aves > Pterocliformes > Pteroclidae > Pterocles > Pterocles gutturalis. The sequence continues at coordinate 15,549 of NW_010123781.1, forward strand.
TTAAAAAGACAATTTGATTCTATGATTCTATGACAATTATATTTTTTTTACATGAGAAGCAGATGATATATAAGGGAGATGATTCTGCCCTTCTACTGAGAGGTGATTCTGCCCCTCTGCTCTCATGAGGCCCCACCTGGAGTACTGCATCCAGGTCTGGGCCACCCAATGCAGGAAGGGTGTCAAGCTGTTGGAGCTGGTCCAGAGGAGAGCCACGAAGGTGATCAGAGGGCTGGATCACCTTCCCTATGAGGACATGCCGAGAGAGTTGGGGTTGTTCAGCCTGGAGAAGGCTCTGGGGAGACCTTGTAGTGGCCTTCCAGTACCTGAAGGGGGCCTACAGGAGAGATGGGGAGGGACTTTTTGCAAGGGCATGCAGTGACAGGATGAGGGGTAATGGATTTAAACTGGAAGTTTAAATGAGTAACATCGAGATCTCCCGTAACCTATAAGAATTGATTCTTCGTGTATTAGCTCTTAATAAGTTATTCATAGGTGGAATTCCTTTCGCAGGAAAGACTGCTATAGGAATCTTCCATGAGAACTGATCAAGGAGCAAAGATGGTGTAAAATAACTCATAGTAACTAGTACCTTATTCTCATAGATATGGGCTTTTTGTAGAGAACTACTTGATAGAAGCAAGATTAACCAAAACTGACATTTATGGTTTATAGATTCAGTTCAGTTAGACAATGCAGGTCCTTCTTTCTTTGCCATCCCCTCCCACCCCAATGTGTATCAAAGGCAATCAAAGCCTACTGATCTGGAAAAAAAAAAAAATTGGGAAATGTGAGATATTAGGGTGATCTAAGAGATTTATATTATTTTCTGGTTTTATCTAGGAAAGAAATATGAAGACAGTACCTTTTCTGTTCCATTTCCACACATGCCTTGACCTAGGGTGTGCAGAGTCACAGAAATTCGTTAACTGAACATGTTGAACCTCAAACAGCTGTTCAGTTCACTGCAACTTCTGGGTGAAAGTTTAGGTCACTTATTTTTTCAACATTGGTTCATCCATCCGTAGATCTGATACAATCATTCAGCTCTTCTAATGCAGCTGTAAAAGGCTAGAAAAGATTTAACAGCTTAATCCCCACCTCTTGCAAAAAAAAAAAAAAAAAAAAAAAATAGAACAAATTTATCTTTTTTTTTCAAACAAATGGATGTTTCACAGAACAATACAAAAACATAAAATGGATTATACTGGGCTAAGACAGAGGTCTATTTAACCCAGTATTCTCTCTCTGTCCTTGGCTAGATGCTTATGGAAGTTAAGAGTAATATTTCCACCAGTGAACTACCAGCTTTGGGAATGCTCTTACTTAAGACCTTCTGGAGTGAAGACTTTACTTTCACATCACAGTGTTTAATAGTCCTTGCCAGACATTTCTCCTATGAATTTGTCAAATCTGCTTTTGATCCCATTTGTACTTTTGGCATCAAAAATATCCTGTGGCAATGAGTGCCAGAATTTAATTATACATTCTGTGAAAAACTGTTTTCCTCAATTTGTTTTAAACCAGCTGCCTTATAATCTCATTTGCTAACCCTACTTTTTTGTGTTATGAGAAATAGTGAGTATTAGTTTCTTATTCATCTGTTCCATGCCATTCATTATTTTATATACTTTTATCATACCCCACCACCCGTTCTCTGAAGCTGATGAATCTTGTTCTATTTAATTTCTCTTTCTACAGAAGCCACTTTTTATCACTGAGTGTCCATCTTTGTATCACTTATATTTCCTTTCTGACAGCAAGTCACCAGAACTGTATGCCAAATTTGAGATATAGGAATACCACAGAGGTATTAGTGACACAGCAATACTATCTCTCATTTTCTCTATTCTTAATAATTCCTCATGTCCAGTTTTCTTTTTTGACCTCAGCTGAATATTGAGCTCACCTTTCCAAAATTCAGATCCAGATCTCTCACCTGACTGACTAAAAGCAAAATTTAAATCCTTCAAAACGTACAGTTAGAATTGTAGCTCCCCATGTGCATTACTTTACAATTTTAAACACTGAATTATTTTTAGCATTTTTGACTGAGATTCTTTTTCAACCCTTTCAGTCAGTTTTATTTCTCACTATTCTTAATAATTTAGTAACATCAACCATCAACTGTCTTTGTCATGTCACTACTCATCCTCCTGCTCTACGTTTTTTGTGGATACCCTGAACTCCATGAATACTGGTACAGCTTTCGTGATGCCACCCCATGCTACCCTTAAAACCAATCATTTATCTCTACTCCTCTTTTCATATTAGGTAACTAGTTATTAGTACAAAAGAAGGTCCAATTTCCAATTATAGTGTAAAAAAAAAAGCCTAAGAAGCCTGTGAAACATTCCCTTCCTCTGCAAAAAAATAATCTTAACACTGCTCCAATACATTTCATTCACCATATCAATTAAATCCATAATTTTGATAAATCTGTTTGGTGAGAAGTCAGACCTAAGTACATGTTAATGTGGAAATAGTCACCTTGTTTTTTATCATCTAAGGCACAGCAAGGTTTACCTGTAGTAGTTCTATCCTTAGGAGAACCTAAGGGTAATAATAGGAAGGAAATAATAATAAAAAAAAAGAAAAACATTCCATGTCTGGTGAAAACAAGAGAATGTTAATTAAAGACTAACATCTCATAGCAGCTGTTCCTGTGAAGTTTGAACTCTGCTGCACACTGGACTTAGACAATTGTGCACTTAATCATGATCTGAACACAGTTTTTCCTAAAAAAAGCAGTACTGTTTCTTGAGCTTAATTATTTTGTCTAGGGGTTAAAAAGACATTAACTGGTATCTTTCTGACATTAGCAATTTCTAGAATCATCACAGTCAAAGAGAAGCAAGGGACTAGAAGTGAATATTCAAGAGTGAATATTTGTCTGTTAGTGATTTGACCTTCTAAAGACTTAATTAAAAGAGAAAGGTCAGCTCTGGCTTAAATGGAAAGGAAAGATATATTTCTTTTAGATTGTCAAGTGAGCAAACACATAAAACAGAGAAGAAACAAGATAAGGGGGAGAAAAAAGTGACTGTCCAACATGGAAGATTAAGAATTCATATAATGATCAATTAGATTTTATCCTGTAGTCAAAAAGTACTGTGAATACCAAAAAGTACTGTGAATACCAAAAAGTACTGTGAATACCAAGAAGATAATAAATGACATTATTTCATCTTGGAAACACATTGCATCCCTTTTTTTTATTCCTCGGAAATTATGTTTCTCTAAGCTTGACCCTTGAGATGTGTTTCAGTTATTTTCTAAAAATATTTTATCAGAATTAATTAACTCAGTATTGATTCTGTGTGAAACTAAATGCATCTAAAATTCCCAGCTATTCCGAACACAAATATTGTGTGTACAGAACTCTATAACATCTGATAAATCTTAACTTGCTTTGGAGCTAATTACGGGCTTTAAGAACTTCAAAGGCAATTCAGTTAGACATTCTTTAAACAATAAAAACCAAATAAATTTTCATACATGGGTGCTAAAACTTCAAGTTGCATGCAATTTCTTGCTACAGTTTAGTTAATCAAAATGGGTACAGATCTAGGAGCCATGAAGTATTAAGAACTATTTTTCTCAGAAATTAAATATAAAGCTTTGTACTTTTAGAAGTGAATGCTTGCTACTTGTCAGCTGGAACAATAGTTTCTTGGCACCAAAAAAATGCCATATATTTAAATCAACATCATATATTGTATTTCATTTTTTTTCATCTAAAATCATGAAATATGAATTTGAACATTATTTTTAACATCTTCAAGACTTTTTACTTTTGCATTAATGATTGCTGGTTAATTCTGTAGTGCATTAAGACTGTGCTTTTGTTGTTGTTTTGAATAAAAACTTCTGTCTATAAAAATTTTGGTATTACATTAACCTGAGCTAAACTTGCTCAGGCTCAATTATAACCTCTTAATGGTGAGATTTGTAGCAAAAAAGCTCACAATCCTTTAACTATAGTAGACATATAATGCATTACTGTAGTAATTGAACAATAACCATAATTTCAACAGAAAACAGCCAAAGAAAGCAAGTTGAGGATTTAGCAAATCCCTAGGATTTATTTGAGATTATTTTTTTCTCTGATAGGTAAATAACCAGTTTATTTTAATTAGACTAGATTATGGGAAATTAAGGTGTTATTGAAAACAGCAATGGAGCAGAATATTGTCTTTTATCAAGAACAGTATCTTGCAAACATCTTAAGCTGTCTAGTTGCCACGATAAAGTGGCAACTAACAGTCAAATCTGCTGAAATTGAAGTATTGCACTTAGTAAGAGCTATTAATGTTGAAATGACCCATTTAATAGTGACCTGTGGCATCAAAGTATGGATTTAAATTGGTAGTTAATAAAAGTCCATTTTCTGAAAATGCTAACACAAGAGTTCAATAAAAATGCTAACTAGGTCTCAAATACCAGAGACAGTTTGTTGACATTTTAATACATATTACTTATGCAAAATACTTTTGTACACTCAGAACTAAGGATGAGAAGATAACAATGGGCATATTTCTCAGCTAGCAGTTAGGAAATCAGTGGTACACTCAGTGGACTAGTTCACTTTTGTAGGTTTTAATCCTGATTATAATGGAGGAACACGGTATGATTTCTTCTTGAAGGTGCATTTACAAAACGAACCATTTTATCTTGTACTGCAGAGAACAAGAATTCTGACTAAAAAAAAAAAGAAGAAAATTAAGTAGTTCTCATCGGACAATGTTTTTAATGTCTGAGAGATGAGTAAAGTCAGAGAAAGTGTTACTGTTGATAGAAAGACAAAAGGTGACATATTATCTCTCTGGTTTCTTCTACCTATATGTGTAGCAAGTGACATTTCAGAGGCTCAAAATGCCTCATAAAATCCTGATTGCATGTGTCATCCAGTGCAGAATTTTGACCACTGTTCTGTAGGACAGAACAGATATTTCTTGAGAAAAATACCAACTTCTATTTTAAATGATAGCACCTTTTTCTCAGGCAACCCAAGGATTAACTAGCGTAATTCAGCAAGATGTTACAGTGCATATTTAAATCTATAGGATTAGTATGCTTTACTGACTGATGTCCTAAATTTATAGTTATTTTTATTGGTATATAAAGAGTTTTAATGGAATGCTAGCATAAACCTTGAAACTGGAACATAGCTGCTGAGGAGTATTATAAGTCTTCGGAAGGCAGTAAAATAATATTTTTTTCCTCTCATATATAAGTGTAGCTTTTTCCTATGTTAAACATCAGGCTTAGGCTAGTGATTATATGAGTATATCTCTCTGTCTCTCTTGTGTACATATATATGGATATGCATATATATATATAAAAATATGTCTTGTTATGAAGATTTCAATTTTTAATAGAAGATAAATTTTTTTGAGGAGTGACATTCAATCTTTTTATAGCTATAAAATACCTAGTTTAAAAAATTATTCTTTGTACTCTTAATACCAGCCACTGAAGACAACAAATTTTCTGAAGTTTTCAAATGTAAGTACTTGCAGCTATTGCTTGCTCATGTAGAATACAGTTATGTGTATACTGAGTCACCACTGAAAGCAAAAGTCTTGTAATGATAGACTAGCACAGGACCGAGCAATCTGGGGAAGAAAAAAAAAAAAAAAAAAAGAAAATTGGAAAAGACACTGTTTTTTACTAGGGTGTTTGTGGCTTTGGGAGATAAAATGAGAGTTTATGCAAACATTGAATAGTTGGATTATTCATTGTCTCTGTATTTTTTGGACTGTGGATATTATCCTTTCCAAATCATATCTACTATAGAAAGGGTTAGTTCCAAGCACTATGGAAATGAGTCAATTTGCAACACTTGGACTTGGTAAAGGACTTCAGATCAGGCACAGTCTGCTTGATTGAGTGTTGATTTTGGTTATTAATGTGTTTAGAATTAGACACCTTGAAATTAATCTCAGGCACTTGCCTATCCCATTTTGGATCTGGATGGTCATTGCATTATTAATTTGAGCAAAAAAAACCCAAACCAACATCTTTGTTTCTTTTTCATGTGAGTGATGAAGTGGGAATTTCTCAATTATTGAATATAAAACACAGAAAGAGAGTTTATTATCTTTGAAAGAAGGGTCAGGCAACTCAGGACAGCTACAAGGATGTCATGAGTTTATGCAGGGAGAAAATTAGAAGGACCAAAGCCCAACTAGAACTTAATCTGGCTACTGCTGTAAAAGATGATTAAAAATGTTTCTATGAATACTTAAACAACAAAAGGAGGGCTAAGGAAAATCTCCATCCTTTATTGGATGTAGGGGAACACAGTGATGAAGGATGAGGAAAAGGCTGAGGTACTTAATGCCTTCTTTGCCCCAGTTTTTAATAATAAGATCATAGAACCATAGAATCACAGAGTCATTAAGGTTGGAAAAGACCTCAAGGATCATCAAGTCCAACCCAATACCACCTAACTCACTAAACCACATCCCTAAGCACCACATCTACACGTTTTTTGAACACCTCCAGGGATAGTGATTCAACCATCTCCCTCGGTAGCCTGTTCCAATGTCTGA
>NW_010123782.1:0-469 GCF_000699245.1 Pterocles gutturalis
TTATTTTTTAAAAGCCCAAAAGGCTCTTTTCAGAGCCACCTACTGCTGCACGAAAAGGGCTGGAGGATCAGAGTGAGGGAGGCCCAGTGTTAATGCATGATAATAAAGTGTTACCTTGTTTCGGAGGAGGAGACAACTCCCCCAAGAAGAAGGGTGCAGTAATAATAACAACACTGGAAAAAGTCAGTCAGCTTCAGGGCTCTGATAATAGCTTGAGCAAGCACGATTTGCAAAAAAAATAATTTCTGCTAATAAAGTTGCCTTCTAGTAACTGTAGGAGATGAGGAATGATTTAAGAGGATGTAGCTTGTGAGTGATGTCTGTATTTTCTAGGAAAAATATCTCCAAAGGGGCTTAAAACATTTTTTTTTTGTAAAGTTTAAACCGATTTCAGAGTCACGCAGCTCTTTAAAGGGGAAGTGGGTGCCCCCAAGAAGAGCTGGGGGGGGTCCGAGCTGGAGCCGGGCCC
>NW_010123783.1:0-15771 GCF_000699245.1 Pterocles gutturalis
CGGGAGCTGCCCCCGCCCGTGTCCGTGCTCACCGCCAGCCCGGCGCCGCCTCCCCTGTGAAACACGGAGCGGTCGCTTTCTCGGTGTTCCCCTAGCTCTCAGGTCCATTAGCACGCAGTTTAACTTCTCAGCAGCTTTTATTCAGAAGCTGCCCTGCCGGCAGCGCTGCAGAGACACCGCAGCCACAGCACCGCGGCCTGGCACCGCCTCAGCCCGTGTGAGCTCCAGCACCTTGCAGCTGGTATTTTTGTCTATCACGAATCTTGATGTCAGGCTCTGTGTTCATGTAAAAACATCCCTTACCTTAAAAAGTTATTCCTCGAGTCTAACAGTGAGAACCTCCTTCCTCTTCCCCCTGAAGATTTCCAGCACCCCCTTATTTTAATGTTGGAAGAACACCAGATCTTTTGTCATTTCGGTCCCCCAGAAACTCAGAATCAAAAGAAAAAAAAATAAACCACAGATGCCTTCATAACTGTTAATTGCATTTTCCTTTCATAGTCTCCAGAATAGAGTTCGATTTTCCTTCTAGAATATTGCCCTCCTGTGGTCAAACAACAGTAAGTCCAGGAACTATTGTCAACGGTCTGCTTCCACGTCATTCAAATGTGTTTAACTATTTTATGTGCAGGTACGATTTAGTGAAATGGAAGTTTTTTTTCTCAGATTACTTGGTCTTACTGTTTGCTTACTAGAGTTCACCATTGCAGGTGTAGACATCTGACCTGATTCACCCTTTCATGCTGTGACGGGATTGGCTCATAAGAATGATTCACCGATTTTTACTTTGAAACGGAGACAAGATTTTCACACGGGAGTCTAGAGAGACTGAACAAAAGACGCCTTCATTACTTCTGAGGGTCTCGGGGTCAGCTACCCCACTGCAGGTCAGTTCAAAACCTACAATCGATTTTTATGTGATGAGAAACATCAGAGAAGAGCAGAACAGCATGCCTCTTGCACACTGTAAATTGCAGGATTAAAGCCTGGATTATCTCATGTGGGCCTTGGAGGTGACTCACCACTACCATCATAAGACAATTTACTTCAAAACACCTACAATACTTAGCTAAGGTTTAGAGTTGTATAACACCGTGGGTTGTTGATTTGATATTTTGTCACTCCCTTTTTATTCTTTCTTCTGCCTTTCTTCCTAATCGTTGGAACTTGGTTTGTCAGTTTATACCAAGCTGGAATTTATCTGGCAGGATAATTGGATCTCCTAGCAAAATGTCACATTAAGTAGGAATTACAGATAACGTCCCTGCAAAACTAGTTAATGGAAAAAATGTTTTAATTGCTGCTTGAGTAATATTGATCAAAGGCAGTCATTCTACCTATGCATTTCTTTATTAGATACCACTGTAACCTGCCCAATACAGACAGATGTGCTTGCTCAAATGGGTAGACATGAATTTCAGAGAGATACTTCTGGAAACAGCACTGCTCAGGTGTTCATCTCCACTGTCCTTATAACCACCCTTCAGGTAGTTGTAGCTGCTATCAGGTTGCTCCTTAGCTGGTTGCACCACTTGGTTCCCAGCCTGCCCTGAAGCATGGGGGTCCTGCCCCAGCAGAAGTGCAAAGTTTTGCTGCTGACCTTGAGTTCATCACAATTCCTCTGGAAGGTGGCTCCACTGCTTGGTGTGTCAGCACTTCCCCACAGTAGGCACCCTGTGCTACCCTCCGGCTCACTAATGAAGCCGTGGGGTGACACGAACCCCAGCAGAGCCCCTGTTCATTACCAGCTGTCACCTGGACCCTGAGCCACTGATTTCTACCCTCTGAGCCAGTGGTTGAGCTGTTTTTCAGCAAGTCTAACTATGTGTTTGCCCAACCCCACTGCTTCAGTGTGCTCATGAGAACGGTGTAAAAACCTCACTGAAGCCAAGGCAGATTACATCTGCTGCTTTCTGCTTTTCCCATAGCCTCTTGTCTCAGCCTAGAGGGCAGCTGTAATTGTCATCCTGTGACTGATTAATATTCCTGGCTCTTTCTCCTCTTATGTTATTTCCAACTGAGGAGCTCATAATCTTTTGCTGTTAATCCCAAAGAGCTTGACCTTGTATTTTGCAGTACTGGATTTTGACCCTTTTCTATTATTCCAGTCCTCAAGGCTGGCAACTTTTCATCTTCTCTAGAATACTATGATCCTTCCTTGTATTTTAAGTGACTTTCAACTTTGATTGCAAGTTGACTCAGAGCAGGGAGTTTGAGAAATTACAGCATGAAAGGAAGTAGACTGGGCCTGGACTTGGCTTCAGGGTAGTGCTGTTCTGCATTGAGCTACAGAAGGATTTTTTAGTGAAAAATTTTTCTTCCCTTCAATCCCCAGTGCATGGGAGAATCATTTCCAAAAGGTATATAGGGAGTGAAGGGAGCGTGACCTAGAAAAACTAGTACGATGCATATGTCAAACTCAGTTATTTTTTTTTTTACTAATGATACTGATCTATATATATAAGATGCTGAACAGAACACTTATCTTCCCTGTGTTTGGCCTTGAGCTACATTTCCCATCAAAGGCAAAGAGACCCTGCTGACACTTTCCTGGTGTGTAAATCAGTCATGAGAGCAGCATATTTCTTTTCCAAGAAACATACAGAAACCCATGTATTAGAAATCAGGACTCCTGGGCTTCCCAGAGCTCAGCATATTCTTGAAACAAAGGCATTCAGACTCCATCCTACTTTCTCTCTTGCCTGCCTGGCAAACCCTCTGTGCACCTCTCTGGTCACATCGTACTGCTGCCATCCACCACCAGTTATGGATGCAGGAGCACCACAGTGAGCAGGGGTAAAAGGACATTTCACCCTGGCCCTGTGCACTCACTGGTGTACTGGACCCTTCACAGCTGACCAGTGATGAGTTGGTCCATCTGAGCTGCAGACATTTTCTCTTTTACAAAGTGTGAATGAGGCAGTGCGGTAATTTTATGCAAATCCATGTGCAGATTAAAAAATTAATCAAATTCTGAAATTTTCATTTAAAGAGATTAGTCTTGAAAAATCCCCCATCTAATCCTCCCAGAATAGTCACTTGGAACAAACCTTCACCGCTTTGTTTTCCTCCTGGGTTCAGTGCATCTCCTGGAAAATTTTCTCATAATGCTTTTGGGACCATCTGGAGCAGCAAGTTTGAGTTTGAGCGGGGCTCACCATGAGAATTAAAGTTGATAATCAAATGATGGAAAAGATGTGTCAGTAAGTGGTAACATGGGAGTTCAAGGCAGTAAAATCTCTGCTCTGCTGTACTTCATAGGTAAACTCCCGTGGTAATGTATGAAAAATGGAAGTGGTGAGCCTCGGTGAGCCTAACGGTAATTTACCTACCAAGGGGCCAGAAGAAAGACATGTAGCAAGAAAAACGAGTAGCAAGAGACACTGCTAAAACTTGCTGTGTCTGGTAGTTTACCCTGTAACAAAGATATAATCTGTCTTTTAGAGCTGGAGCTCAAAATTATCCTTGAACAACTGAGGTTTGATCCAGTCCCACCTCAAATATTTTTCGAGCCTCTCAGGGATTTTGGAGTTGACCCGGTACACAGTGGGCCAGCCACCAGTCACTGCCATAACGGGGGAAATCCAGAGACATCCCAATGACATTAAAAATAAATTGCCGTAGACCCTGATGATCGTAGTTAATTTAGACACCACAGAAAATTAATATACAGCATCCTCTGATCTTGCAGCACCTGAAATGCCTGGGATGTGTGATTGGGTTAGCCTACAACAAGCCCAATTGCCCCAACTTCAAGAAAACCACAAGCCCGCGATGCAAAGCCTTGAACAAACCTCCAACCACAGCACCTGGAATAGCTCAGCTCTGCCCAGCGATGGCAGGCTGGCTCTTAGAAGGGAATATTTTTCTGGCTTTCAAGTACCTGCCATGGAGTGAGATGCTGGCTCGTTTTTCTCACTGCATGTCCACAGCCAGTTCGTTTGTTCACTCTTCCCCCCCCCTCCACTGTGACTCTAAGTTTATGGCTCAGACTATGCCCCCCTATGTCCGTGCTTCTGGTCTCATGCCATCATCCAATTTTCCTGGCAGCTTACCACATTTCTGCCTCTAGTGCTGGATTGTTTCCCTCTGACTGGATGCTTGCCTGCAGAATTGCTTTAATTAAAAAGTTAATGAAAGGTAATGCAAACGAGCACTTTACCTGTATTTTATCACAGTCCAGCTCCTTTCTCTCCCTCTTTCCCAGAGATGGTGAAAATGAGGAGCTGGGGTTTTGCTGCTTTTTATTGTGAGAGCTAACAGTGGAAATTTCTGCAGGCTTAGGAGGAGCCCTGTGAAGAAAGAGCTTATAATGGTAAAGCACGCAAACACGTATGTAGATGGTGAACATCACTCATCAATGAAAGCTGAGGAAGTTCTCATTTAAAGGGGATTAATCTAAATCCCTTATGGTCCTCCTGCTCTTTTTGTAATAGGCAATTCTTACCATCATTTTCCTCCTAAGCTTAGTGTGAACTTCTAGAAAACTTCCCAGAAGACTGACTATACCCCAACTCCAAATTATCCCAAGCAGAGACAAAGGGAAGGTGTAAAACATGAGCCCCACTAGCGCCTATAGCATGCCACCTTATATCCACATAGAAGAGGGCTCGTTCATCCCTATGTGATTTCCCTGAGAAAGTGGGGAACAAAGATCAGTGTGTGAAGCAATATGAGCCACATCATCAGCCCCTTCTCCCAGCCCAGATTCCTCCCAGGCAGCAGTGGGAAAAGGAGAACGCAGGGATGTGAGGATGCAATTTCCCCACCAGCTAACTGGAAATTACATAATTTCTAGACCCACCGTCCGTGGAGGTAGTCTGAGAGCTGCCATGTGGATTATTTTTCTTTCCAAGGCTGCTTATGCCGTGGTGTGAGGTGATGGTCAATTCTCTTGATCTTGTTTTTAAAGCCCTAGTAAAATGAGTAGGAGTTTTATTTTTTATTAATAGATACAGTGGATTTCATAGCACTGATTTATAGCTGTTCCCTGATGACATTTAGTACCCAGTGCCTGAGACTGTATAAATAAATTACGTAAAAATGGATTTGTGGCATCATTAGCAGCACCCCCATGCCAAGGGGAGCCTCCAGTGAGCCTGCATGTCTAATCAGAGCTGGCAAGGAGCAGAGCTACACACCAAGACCTCCAAAGCTAATGGGTCTATGCCAAATTCAGCTCAATTCAGTGTTGGTGTAAAATTGGATAACCTCTGACTGCTAGGGGGTTTACACCAGATTTACTCTGCATTTACATCTGTGCACAGAGATCAGCGTCAGGGCTTCTGTGCAGGCGCCATGCCCTAAAATCCTTAGGAGCAGTGGAAGGACGCATGCTGACTTCACCAGACTCTGCATCAGGCCTCAGTGGTTAAAATATAATCTGAGTTCAGAGTGCAGAAAACAGATTACATGCCTGCTATTGTAGTGAAATGCTTTCCAGAGCAAGCATTAGCAGTATGTACACAAGTGCCAGATGAATTAAGCTGGCATTTATTTTTTTCAGCTCCAGTAGGAGAGGATTGCTTTAGAACAACTCACACCTGCTGGGTCGTGTCTGGAGTTGGAGCTGAACAGAGCTGCCAGGAGGGCACGTGTGACGGGAGCCGCAGTCACAGGTCTGGTTGTGCTCAATTCCTCTGGTCTTCAGGGTCAGCTGTACACAGAAACATCAGCGCAGAGACAGAGCCTGTTAAAAGCTTTGGGGCTTTATTTGCTTAAACTCCCCTGGCTCAATTTAAGCCTTTTTCTCCAACCACTCTGCAAACCCTGTATCGCAGCTCAGACGAGGTGACCTGGGGCGTGATGCACCTCTGTGTTGTAACACCTTCCTCTGATTGCGCTGTGCTGCCAGGTGATTCAGAGACCTGGGAACAGAGATGCTTATCTCAGGTCCTGGGAGCTGCCTTCACTGGTGTTAGCACCGTTACTCTGACCCTCATTGTAAGGGGGCTGAGGGTCACTGGTTTAAACTGCCAGCAGCATCAGCTGCCATGAAGTTTGAGTCTAGCAACCAAGTGGTCCGGACACACTGTCTTTTATTCTTCTCTCTCCTCGTGACTGAAAGCCCAGTCCTTCTGACCAGTATCTAAAGGAAGTGTAGATAGGTAGTTCATCTGCCTTGGGTTTTGCCTTTAAAATCTCTTTCTCCTAAGAATTTGAATAATTTATGGTTAGACTCCATTATTTTAAGGGTCTTCTCCAACTTAAATGATTCTTGGATTTTTTTCTCTGGCAAGCCTATGATTCTCCATATCATTTTACCTGCACATCCCTTGTCCAATAGGTTCCACAGTGTGCCCAAGTTTCTTTGCTTGAGAAGGTGCTTGTGTAGAGGTTTTCACAGAGCCTTTGGGTCCTTGCAGCAAAGTAAGGCAGATTTAGACCCAGAGGAGCTGTTGGAAAGCTTGTCTGGGTTAACGATTAACACCTTGCAGTGCTATCGGAGTGTCAGGACAAAGAGACCTCTGGACTCCTGAGCTCTCCCAGAAGAAGCCAGACACTGGCCTTGCACTGAAACACATTCATTTGCTAGAGAGAGGATTAACTCTCAGGTAATTTCAGTGGGTCTGTGATCGCGTATGTTGCTCGGGCTGCTTCAGCCTCCTGGCACCCTGCCTTAATTGCCTGCCCCATAATTGCCATGAGCAGGAGAGATGCAGATCACAAGGATCTTTGATCCTGAGAAACTAGCAGCGAACTTGCTGCCATTTAACGGAAGGAAGGAGAAATGCTGGGAGGGAATAGGTGCGTGTGTGCTGGTAGAGGCTGCCTTTCCTCTGTGAAGACAAATGTCTGCCCTTGAGCAGTTGAAAGCTTTTGGTCCACAAGCAGATCTGTTGCATATAATGCTAACAGTCAGTGGAGACTACCTCAAATGGGCTTTCACAGACACGGCTGGCAACTTTTCCTGGATCTGAAGTCTTATTTGGGCTCTAAATATGATTTTAATGGATAATGAGAGGGCTAAAAATAAAGGCGAATGAAGCCTTGTGTTAATCGGCTGTTTAGTGCGGAAACCTCATTACTGGTCTCCCTAGGGCCACTAGCAGCAGCAAGGGATCAGGCAGCCAGCAAGCCTGGTGTTTCTCCTAAGCCCATGCCTGATGCTGCAGGGACACATGCAGCAATGCACAGCCGGGGAATGAGATCAGCATTTGGCTAGCATGAGGAAGGGAGTTAATGCGGTGAAAAGCTGTTCCACCCAGACACCCCACTCTCTCCAGGACAGAGGGCAGTTTAGAAAGGCATCAAACACTGAGTAAACAGAAACAAGGGCTTGCCCGTGGCAAATCTACAGGGATGGAGAAACTGGCCAGCGGGGGCCCACCGTCCCTGTGGGATGTGACAGGATTGCAGGGGTGCCACAAGCTGACAGGTAGTTTGAATGTGACACTTTCCTTCCCTCCCTCCTGCCTGGGGAGAGGTTCAAAAATGCTGCTGATATGGCACCTTCATCTACAGGAAACAGGAGCTAGAGCTCCATGGTTCATGCTTTGCCCTCCCTGCTCTCTCAGTGACAGTCCTGTCTCTTCTGATAGCAAAAATGTTCGCTTTCCCTTGCAGGTTGGAGAGTGCCGGCTGCCCAAGCTCTCGAGGCCTTGCTAGTGTCAGGAAAGTGTGTACAAGCCCACCCCACCGAGCAGACTGACTCAGCCCAGCCACCCTGGGCAGCATGTCCCTCCGCGAGCATGCGCTCTCACTCTTCCGCAGCGCGGTGGGCACTGTCCGGCCAGCTCCGATGCTGAAGAGGGTTGTGAAGCTGCAGGGAGGCAGGTGCCCTCAGCTGCTGGTGAAGGGCCAGGCCTTTCCAGTGAGGAGGGACCTGTACCTGGTGGGTTTTGGCAAAGCTGTGCTGGGGATGGCCGTGGCAGCAGAAGAGATCCTGGGAGACCACCTCATCCGGGGGATCATCAATGTGCCACTAGGCATCCAGGAGAGCCTGCAGAAAAAAAAAGGAGGGGGGGTTGGGACTGGACGGTTTGGGGGGGTAGGCTGCCAGATTTGTCCTCTGTGGGATGTTGCTGTGAACCCCTTCAGTCCTTTCCAGCTGCCTTTGCTCTGATGCCCGCCCCATCCACCACACCTCCCAGTGGCACCAGTGACACAGCCCAGTGCTGCCTCCCCAGCCCCAGGGAAGAGACACTCAGAAAAGGTCACTTCCCTGTCCTGGTCACTTGCTGTGCACCTCTGGTGCACCAGGCCCGTTTCCCTGCTGAGTGACAGCCTGGCTGCCTGTGTAGGTGCTCGTGTCAGTGGTGTGACTGTCTCTTAACTCACCAGGGAGATGCTGCTGAAGCCACACAGCAAAATCCAGGTCATCGAAGGTGCTAAGAACAATCTCCCGGATCCAGAGGCTCTGAAGGGAGCAGCTGCCATCCAGGAGCTGGCTGAGGGTTTGACTGCAGATGACCTGCTCCTCGTGCTCATCTCAGGTAGTGTGGGGATCCCAGGGAACGGGCTCTGTTTAGGGTCCTCAGCAGAATGCTGTGCCATGGCGGCCCCTTCAGCACTGGCACTTGCACTTCTATGATTTTCCCTCTCCCTTCTCCCACCAGCCTCTCCAGGGATGCAGCAGGGGAGGGCATAGGGTTGCCTGCTGCTGCAGTGGACACACTGCCTCCCAGCACTGGGGGGAGGCTGAAGAGTGCAGGCTGGGTCCTGCAGTTGTGCCACCTCTGTGAGATGGCACTGCTGGGCACAACCTGCCAGCTGCTCTTGCCCCTTTGCAAGAAGATGCTTTCTTCCTGCCCCCTGCTTATATTTGGGGATGCAGACTTGGAGAGGCAAGCACTTACTGGGCTTGCATGCTCTGAATTTATGCAGGGGTGTGAATCTATAAGGTGAGGTTTGGAACTGATCTCTTCCAAGGCTTTGCTGCTTCCTGGCCAGTGGAAATGAGGCGCCCAGGTTCCGATGCAGTGAGCTGCATGCCTTGCAGGGTCAGCCCTGAACACAGCTGGGTGAACACCCCCAGGCCCTGGCTGCTGGGTCCCTGAGCTGTCACCAGACCTGGGGCTGTGTAAGTAAGGAAGGTGGATGTTGTGCAGCAGAGGGATGCAGTGATGTCACCCCAGCCTGAGCTTGGCTGGGTGAGTGGGTGTTGCAGGGCAAAAGCATGCAAGGGCTTGAAGCAGCTCTGTAGAAACCCCTTGGTCCTCCGTGGTTGTTCCTCTGTGGATGCTGGAGCCTGATCAGGTGCAGAGACAGTAGAGCTATTAGGCAAACACCCAAGCAACTGGAATCAAGCTGCATTCGCTGAGGATTCCCCTGGGCTTCCTCCTGCCCTTTGAGACTCCTCAGCCATTCAGGGAGCCTGCACAGGATCTCCCTGTGGCTGTGACTCCCTTGCATGCGCACTCCCACGCAGCAGCCATCCCCAACTGCTCCTGCCTCTCAGCTAGATCCCTGGCTATTGACTGAAAGACAGGCATTTGCATTTGTTTTTCTTGCTCATCATGTTTTATTGATGCTGATTTGTCTCAAACCTCTGAGCAGCAGGCTTTGCCTTTTGGCAGTAGCTTTCAGCTGTACTTCTGTGCACATTCACTCTCTGCTCAGATCTTACTCCTTTCTACTCTGTATTTTCCATCCATTCCACTTTTCCATTATAACCTTTCTTCTTGCCTTCTTTTCCACATTTCCAAGGCCTGCTTGTATCAGTCAGGATTCCCATCGATGAGGCTATCGCCTGGGACTCTGGGTGCTTTGTCCTGTGTGTTACTCTTGGCCCCTTTGGAGCCAGTGAAGTGAGCAGTGTCTCCCTCTGCTTAGCACTGACTGCTGTGCAAGCTGTGGAGCCCGTGCTCCCTGCTCACCCATCCAGGTGGCCCTTGAAAAATCAGTGTGACAACACACTAGCAGCCTGATGCGGGGATAGTAATTGCTGGCCTTTCTCTGTCATCCCCGCAACACTGCGGGCATGTGGTACCCTGGTGCGGTGAGGTTTACGCTGCCTGGATGAAGTCTAGCCAACTGCAGACAGGGCAGGGCAGCAGTGATTAAAACCCATTGGTGAAGAAGGCTGAATTCTCCAGAGATGTTAGCATAGTTCCCCAACCACCTCCGCCTTCCTGCTGCATACTGGTGAGGGAAGAGGAAAGACTCAAGCATTGAATAGCCTTTCTTTCCTCCTGTCCTCCTTTTCTTGCTGTCCTGATGTCCTTGCCCTCTCTTCTGCATCCTAGGGGGTGGATCAGCCCTACTGCCTGCTCCCATCCCTCCCATCCTCCTGGAAGAGAAGGAGAAACTGACAAAGACACTGGCTTCCCGAGGAGCTGCCATACAGGAGCTGAACATTGTCCGGAAGACTCTGTCCTTGCTGAAGGGTGGGGGGCTGGCCCAGCTTGCATATCCTGCACAGGTAACTGGCATGAAGCTCCTGCTTGCCCAGAGATCACCCATCTGCCCTCAAAGTAGGGGTTTAATCAACTGACCTAAGTGTGCCCGCAGGGTTTTTCTCCTCACGGAGTGAACAGCCTTTGCACACTGTTTTAGGACTCTGGCTCAGATTTCACTGAGGACCCAAACTATCAGGGACACAGAGGCAGAGGGGCGGGAATTCTGACTCAGCAAATGCCAGCCATCCCATCACACCACTTCCAGCAGACCCCAGCCCTCACCCGGCCGGTGCTTCCAAGGGGCCAGTGCTCCACCACAGTGCTTTCAAGGCTGGGTCCAACTCTTGGCTCCCCTGGGGGCTGTTCTCAGCATGTGCCATCGCTGGCACGCAGGCTGAACCCACAGCACATTACCAGCCTGACAAGTGCAGTGACGCAGGTTACATCTTCCAGTGTGATGGTCCAGTATCAAAGGACATTGTAGATCTGTGGATTTGAAAACAGCAAGGTGACTCTCACAGGACCTTAAAACAAAAATGGGCCCAGACCTACCCGTTTCCATCTGCTTTGACATGGGGGTGGCACAAGTGTAACCCAGAGCAGCTCTTGCGTGGTCACCTGTATCTGCCTCCCGCAATAATCCGTGGGCATTTCTCTTGGTAGGTGGTGAGCCTCATCCTTTCTGATGTGATCGGTGACCCCCTGGACATCATAGCAAGCGGGCCCACAGCTGCCAGCTCCCACAGCATCCAGGACTGCCTTCAGATACTCGCCAAATACAGCCTGCTGCACAGCCTGCCCAAGTCAGTGGAAACAGTCCTGTCCAGCTCTCCCATCAAGCCCACTGCTCCAGAAAACTACTCCCATGTTTGCAACATCATCATCGGATCAAACACATTGGCTTTAGAGGAGGCCACACGCCAAGCCGAGGGCCTGGGCTACACGGCTCTGATTCTGAGTGCAGCAATCTGCGGGAAAGTCAGCCGCATCGCCACGCTGTACTGCCAGCTCATCCGGCTGGCCTGCCTGGGCTTTGCCGGCCTCGGAGAAGGGCCCCTGGGTGACGAGGTGCGAGGAAATCTCCTGCAGCTGGCAGCAGAGCTAGAGATCCCGGGTTTGAACCTTGCTGAGTTTCTGCAGGCCCTGCGAGGATTAGAGCCTGAAAGACCAGTTTGCATCCTGGCCGGCGGAGAGACCGTGGTTCAGCTTCAAGGAAGCGGCAAGGGAGGGAGGAACCAGGAGCTGGCCCTGCGCGTGGGGCTGGGGCTGCACAGGGCACGGGCCATAGAAGTTGGTGGCCTCGCAGGGAGGTGTGAGATTGTCTTCCTGAGTGGGGGAACAGACGGGCAGGATGGGCCGACAGAAGCAGCAGGAGCCTTCTGCAGCCCGGAGCTGGTGGATGAGGCGCTGCAGGAGGGACTCGATGCAGAGGCCTTTCTCAGCAACAATGACTCCTATACGTTCTTCAGCCAGTTCCAAGGTGGGCGTCACCTCCTGGTGACAGGCTTGACGGGCACCAATGTCATGGACATCCAGGTCATTTTAATTAGAGGCGCGGAGAGATCATGAGAGCTCCCTCTGCAGATATCCAGATGCATTTAGTTAGGACCAGGGCTAAATGAAGGCATCAACACTGCAGACAGATGTAAACTACTTAAATTAGAGCTTGCTGTCCAGGCTGCTAACATCTTTGACAGAAAACATCCACTAATTAGACACATCAGTGGATGTCCACAGCAAAAGCAAGCACGTGTGTAATTGGGATCAGAGCAAGGTAAGAGGTGACATTATGGACATAGAGGCCACATTTAACACCTCTGCTAATAGCCACCAGTTCTGTGACTGCTTAAACTATAGCTAAAAGATGTGGGGAAGGCAAGGCCATGGTTGCCAGGGAGAGCCCTCATCGCGGCTGCTGCACATCCAGTGCCCCCAGCTCAAGAGCAGCCCATCACGGGGCTTTCGCAGCTTCACAGAAGTGCGTTACAGTGACTGAAGGGTGCAAGAGCAATAGCAAGGCCTGCCCAGCTGGAGGCACAGGGGTGCTGGGGGGACGCGGTGGGAAGGGGA
The DNA here is from genome assembly GCF_000699245.1 of Pterocles gutturalis. Taxonomy (NCBI): domain Eukaryota; kingdom Metazoa; phylum Chordata; class Aves; order Pterocliformes; family Pteroclidae; genus Pterocles; species Pterocles gutturalis. The sequence continues at coordinate 12,411 of NW_010123783.1, forward strand.
CACCCACCACCAGCTCCACACGCCAGCACAGTGTCCTGCAGCTCCTCCCACACCAAGGTGCCTGAGGCGACACAGAGACTGCGAGCCCAGCACAAAGAGCCCAGCAGGACGCACACCCAGCAGTGGGACTAAGGAGCACATTGGCCAAGAGCAGAATTCTGTCTGGGATATGTGACACAAAAGCAGTGCACAGTGACACTGAGGGTGGTATACCTTCCCATGCAGCAAGGGGATGATGAGGTGCAGTGGCAAGCCACCCAAGTGGTGTCCTTCTCCTCCAGCCTCCTTCCCTCTGCAGGGACATCTTCCCTGCTGGTCCCTGTCGGGAAAGCCTCCGCACCAGCAGCGTGCATGCTACAAGCTTTCACTGTGTTGTTTTCCAACTGCCTAGAAAACAGTCGTGCATCCAGCCGGAGCCACTGACCTTTCTTCTGCGCTGAGGCAGAAGTCGCTGTCACTCTGATTAACTCTGCTAATTCCACAGAAGAAAAGGCAAGGAAACCTTCACACTCAGCTCTCCTGACCCATGCTGCTGAGCTGATCAAAGGGCAAAGCTGCTGGAGCTGTGCTTTGACAGGGACCGGATCCCCTGCTTGTATAAGGACATGGTGGTTATCACGGTTTTGTCACCTACTGCAGTGCAATATGTGGGGCAGCAGAGATGAGCGGAGTTTCCCAGGACGTGGAGCCTATGGTGGAGCTGGATTTCAGAAGGGCTCTGCCTGTAGCAACAGGCACGGTGATGGTTTTAGCTGGATCTTCAAAGGACTTCAGCTCAGCAGCCAGTATGACCCAACACGTCCAACTCGTTTTGAATATCTGCCTGTTTGCTACAGAGCCTAAGCGGGAGCTGAGCTCTTTTCAAAATCCAGCTCTAATTTAATAGGACACGCTTGACTCAGACTCTTTCCAGACAGACAGACCTACTCCGTGTGGCTGATCTCATCTCGTGACATAAATACACCATCCTGCCAACACCACGAGTCACGGTGTCTCACTGAGCAGTCGTTCTGCACCCTGCTCCAAGATAGATCAGAGGGTGGATTTTTGAGGAGGATGCAACACCTCCTGCTTTGGTTTTGAAGCCAATATTTAACAAGCAGGGATATCAGCAGGACCATCACGGGACCCAGTATCGATGCCAGACTGGCAGTTGGTCTGTCTGGGCCACAGCCCAGGCGTAGCATCAAGGCACAAGCCTGGGGATTTCAAAACCCCAGTCTTACCATGGTGGTTTAAACTCATCCATGCATCTCATTTGTCCTCCAAGCCTGAAGGTCTCCTGTAACATGCCTGAACTTGCTCACGCTGGCACATGGCTTTGAGATCTGCTGGGAGAAACCTGCCAAGTGGTATAAAGCTTGCTGTGCCCCTGTAGTGTCAGGTGGTGGTTGCACAGGAGAAGCTGCTTTGTGCCGTGTGTTTTTCTCTGGAGGTCGCCAGCACGTTCAGAGCATTTGGCTTTTGCTGCGTGCCCAGCATGCCAGCACCGCAGGGGCACTAACACAAGCAGCAATGCAGCCAAAAAGTATGGGCTGCAGCCAGGATAACTGGCTAAATCTGTCTCCAAAACGTTGTTAATGCCTCCTGTCCAGTTCTGCTCTAGCAAAATCCAGACTGACTCCATTTTCAGGCTGGGATCCCTGGCAGAAGGATCGCTGGCACCTTCAGCAGCAGGTCCAGCATGCCAGCCTGGGCACGCCATCACAGGCCCACCGTGCCCCTGCGCTCTGCCCCCAGCCCTGCCACACTGCCGAGTGCCGTGCTAGTCCTTGGACCTGCTGCTTGCACTGCCTCACCGTCAAGTTCAGAAGACCTTGGTCTAGCGCTCGCTGGTTTCTCCTGGGAAATGCCTTCCACACGCACAGTGAGCAGTGTCCTTGCTTTCTAAACAGTGGCTTTTCACTAATGATTAAAAAGAGTTTGTGGTGGGGAGGAGAGAAGGCTGATAAAAGGTTTGTTGAAAGAATGGAGCTGTTTGAAGTGCACTTCACATCTGCATTCGCTTGGCCTCCATATGCAGTTTTTGTTCTTGTCCTGTCTTTTCTAATAAGATAACAGGGCAGGGGGAGGTTGACCAAGGACAGCCAGGTTACAGAAACACTTTTCTTCTTCTGATGCTTCTGCCTGAATAGGCTGAAGTTCCATTTCTTATGGATTGCTTGAGTGGACCTCGTGCACCTTCTGCCTAGGGAGGAAAGGAGCTTTGGAGTGTGTGCACCCCTTACAGACAAGGCTTCATTTTATTCCTCTGGACGATGGTCAGCACAGAATTGGGCGTTACTGCTCCAGCCCAAAGCCAGCTCCCTCTGACCTACAGTCCCTTCGCTGACAGCAGAAGACCCCAGGCACGAGCCACACACATTTGGGACACACTGGTCAGGTTTTGCTAGGATTTGTGAGATAACAGTTGCATCTAAAGACACAACAGCATCGCTTACCTGCCAAGTACTGCTTTGCCTCTGGGCTGCTGGAACCTGCCAGGAGTGATGACTTTCCTGTCAGGAACTTGAGAGAGTTGCCACAGCTGAGCAGGGCTCTGGTTTGCCCACGCTGTCCTGGATGCGATGTTAGCATCACGTGAGCGTACCCAGGCAAATGAAGAAACCCAGGGTGGGACTGTGGTGACACCGAGTGATTCCAATGTGTGGGCCATACTGGGACCAGCTCCATGCCATACTGGCTCTGGGGCATTTGCACCTAAGGAGACAAGTCACAGAAAGAGTGAGGACAAGAGCTGCTTGGTTTTGGCACTCCCAGTCCCTGCCCTTTTCATCAGTAACACAAAACTCTTTCTATACCAGCCAGCCTCCAGGAAGGAGATGGCCAATAGCTCCCTGGCTACGTCCCCGTACATGGGCAGGGGACACAGGGACAGCCGTCAGGAGAAACACACCCAGCTGCTGGGCAGGGTGCAGGCAAGCAAAGCCTGGGCATGTTTGGGGTCAGCTTGCTCTCTTAAGCAGGCTGCTCGTAGCCAAACAGTGCTAATGGCTGGGAGAAGTAACTGCGTTATTAACAGCACGAGCTTTTGGCAGTAAATTAAAAATCTTGGCTGCCGCCCTTGGCTCTGCTCTTGCCTCTTAGGAGACATTAATATCACAGCTCCCCAGCATTCCCATTATCACTTCATTAAGGATCCAATAATGATAAATGTGGATGGTTTTATTTTGCACGGAGCCTGATTAATGGCTAATATTTCACTAGGTGTTAATGGGGCCCTTCCTTTATGGAGGGATCGGAAGGGGGCTGCCTTTCATCTCCTCCACAAACTGGGTAATTTTCACTATTTTTGCTAATGTGACAGATTTAACACAAACCTTGAAAGAGCGGCTGAGGCCTCTTGAGAGACTTTGAAGAG
>NW_010123783.1:15799-16412 GCF_000699245.1 Pterocles gutturalis
AGTTCTTGGGGCAGCCCTTGCTGCTGTGGCTGTTCCCCAGTTCCTTCCTCCTCTTTCTCCTCCTCTTCTTCTTTTTCTTCCCCTGTTATGATGGCAGTGCCTCCTTTCCAGCGCCCTCACCAGGAGACTGTCACCCATTTCCTGGGACAGTGGGGGGCAAAAGCAAGGCAAGGGGCTCCCCAGAGACCTCGCCACCCTGGGGCCAAGCCCACCAGCACAGCCGCCAGGGCTCTCTGCAGCAGACGTGGCGCAGAATCCAGCCCACCCTTGCAAAGGGACACTGCAAGGAGCGGGCTGGTGCTGGCCTCACTCCAGGCAACTTGGCACCCCTCACCTGCCCCCCAAGAGGGCTGGGGGGCCCGGGATGCAGGACAGAGCCTGGGCTGAGGCCAGCAGCCCTTCTCCAGCACCCCAGGCGACAGCTTTGGTGGCTCCTCCGAGGCCGGCTCCTGTGGCACAGGGGCTGTTCTCTGCCGTAGGTCCCCGGCGTATTGCACGGCTTCAATCCCTATATGAAGTGGGATGTATAATCACATAGGAATAAAAAGCCATACAAGACGGCAGGCTGCGAGCTGCTCCATGCTGGCGGGGGGGCAGGCCAGGCCCCCCGCAG
>NW_010123783.1:16423-23131 GCF_000699245.1 Pterocles gutturalis
CCGCCCCCGGTGGGAGGGGGCTGGGCTCTGGGGAGACCCCAGGAGCCCCCCCAGCCCCTTTGTGGGGTCTGTGGGGAAGCAGAGGAGCCCTGCATCAAACAGAGAAGAGAGGCGATATGTCAGCCAGGAGAAAGCAGGGGAGGCCCCAGAGCCGCTGGAGAAGGAGTCCCACGGGGCGCCAGCACTCGCTCCCAGCTCACCCAGCCACCCCCTTGGAGCTGAGGCAAGACTCACACTGTGGAACCTCCCCTCTGCCCACCCCCGTGCCAGAGCATCACTCTCCGGGGGCTCCTCCAGCCCAGGGACCCTCTGCTTGCACCACCCCAGGGCTTTATCATCCCCACCAAGGCGATGGGTACCACAACCTGCCAGCACCATCACAAACACCTGGTGGGGGGAGAAAGAGGAGCCAGCCCCCTACCCACAGCAGTGGGAGCATTATCTGCTGTCTGATGGGGAACAGGAGAGCCCGGCAGGTAGAATGGGCAGTTGCAGGGAGCTGTCAGAGCACAAATCCCCTGGCAGCCCATTAGGAGCAGCCCCCGGCTGCCTGCAGGAGCTCCTCACAGGGGGCCAGGCACTGGGGTAAACGAGTGCGGAGCCTTTGCTCAGAAGGTGCACATGGGTGGGATGAAACCAGGGAGCTATTGCCCTGGTGAATGCTTACTGAGCAGTGCTGGCACGGCCGCCGTGGGCAGCCCCACATGCTGGCATGGGGGTACAACACGGGAAGGGTCCCATGAGAACGCACCTGAGCGAAGCTGGCGATACAGCCAAGTAGCAGCCAGCAGAAAGGGGGTTTCGTGCTGCCTCTTCTCCTCCCGCCTCGCATCCCAGCAGAAATTCTAGCATCTGCGGGATGGACCTGGAGCAGCAGTCACAGCAGGAGGGGACAGGTGGTGGGTTTGGGCTCATACAACATAGCCCAGACATGCAATGAGAAGGGAAGAGCTTCTTTTAGCTAAAAAAAACAGCAAAGCAGCAATGCACAGACATGCTGTGCTGCCAAAAACCCCCACCGGCTCAGGAGACTACTGCCAATCACCAGCCTCCAGCCAAGCACCACAGTGTTACCTTGGACATCACCGGAGGGGCTGAGCCACCCCCGAGCCATCACCCTGGGCTTCCCTCAACCCACAGGGATGAACTTCAAGCTCCAGGCTGCCTTTCCAAGCCATGTAACGCCATGTGTCAGTGCTGGGAAGCATCAACACCCTTCAAAACACCCCAGAAACCTTCCTCCATGCCCAGGGTTGAGGTTTCCCCCGAGGCCAGAGCAGCTCAGCAGGTCGGATGCTGTACATCATCCCTCGTGGGATGTTCCTGCCTGGCCAGACAGGCAGCGGTCCCCAAGTAAGGGTCCCCACGTGTCCCCTCCCTGAGGCAGCCAGACCCTGGGGTGGAGGTAACATCCCTCGCAGCTGCCCTGGTGCTGAGCAATTTGGAGCAAGGGCCCTCTTTTGGGGAGCAAAACCTGGAGGGTTTGGCTCTCCACTTCAGTATTGCATGAGCTCTCGCCCACCTGCTCCAAGAGCTGTGAGGAGGTGAGGGTCCGGCCACATCGCTGCTGAGTTTTGGGAGGATGGAGGGGTCACCCCCCCCCCAACTCCGGAGGGGAGTGGCTCTGCCCCAGCCAGGCTGTGCCATGGCAATTGCCAGTTCAGGCACCGTGGCTCTTCAAAAAGCACAAATCCCACAGCTCGAGGAGCTCGACCCAACTGAAATCCCCGGGAAAACCCACACGGGAGGTGAATGGTGCTGGCCGTCGGCGCGGTGCGGGGAGAGGCAGGTGGGTGACGGCACCACCAGAGTGAACCGGGCACGGCAATGGTGCTGCTGGGGCCTCGATCGCTGCTCAACCGCCTCGAATCAAACCGGCAATTAAGGGATCGTCATTTGATGAACTGTACGAGAAGATGTGTTTGTGAATCACCGTATCCAGGCTGGGTAAGAACACCGCCAGTGCTGTATTTGGGAGTAATTACTCTCCACGAGCATGTGAATCATTAGGTATAATTGCCCTAATAAATAAAAGGAAGATAACTCTGGTCTCCAGCCTAATCTAGCGCAAGCAATTTGCAGGGTGAGCTGTGTGAAAGAGAACCAGGAGCGCAAGGCAGAGGGAAAGCAGAAAGAGGAAAGCTTCAAAACCTGGACACGTCGTTAATCCCTCCCGCAGCGATGGAAGCTGGCCAGCGGTGATGAAGTCTCTCCTCCAGGTCCCCACCAGGGTTTGGTGACAGAGAATTTGCCGTGGAGGGCTTGCGTTTGTCTGCAATGGAGTTGTCCCTTCCCACCGGAGCACAACTTCTCCTGGCAAAAGTTTCCCTGCTACAAAAATGCAATCAGGTTAAAAAATTGATTTATTTTGGGGGTGGTGGAGGGGGGGGCAACGGTTACTTGAATCTAATGAAACCATTTCACTTTTCCCCTGGGAAACGCTGGAATAAAAAACCCCCAAACCCACCCCACTCAGAGTTGACATTTGGAAACGAAGCAGTGATTTTCTTTTCCACTTAAAATGTCATCACAGACTTTTGCTTTAAAAAAGAAAAAAGCAGCCTTCCCTGAGTGACATTTTAAGGGGAAATGTTGACTTAAAACCAGAAGGAAACCCCTCAACCCATGCAATGAAATATTTCGAGCTGCAGTTGAGACTTCTTGCAGGGAAGTCGATATTTTTTACAGAAAAAAAAAGTTGCAAGTAACTACAGATCTTTTGCAGATTGAATTTCCCATGGGACAAACTCATCCTTGAGGAAGCAAGACTTTGGGCTGCTCTTTGCCAGACCTGCACAGAAAAGGATGGAGCAGCATCACTGTCCCGTCCTAGAGGAAACAGCATCCCAAATTCCGGGCAAATTTTCTTGAAAGCCCTGCAAGGCAAAGCAAAAAACTGGGAGTTGAGGCTGGTTTCATCCTAGAGGGGTGGCAGGCGAGCGGTGCTGTCTCCACGAGATGCCAGCGCAGGAGCTGCCTCTGCCCAGTGCCGGTGGCAGTAAGATGCCGAGGGCAGGGGATGCTGGCAGTGGGGGGGGGAGCCCCGGCCAGCGATAACTGAGGTTTATTCCACCTCCTCCAGTGCTTCCCGCAGCCTCCATAGGGAGAAATGGGATTCAGGCTGTGACTCGTGGGAATCCCTGCCTGCTGCCCAGGGAGTGAGAAGATTGTGCCTCATCCCTTCTCTGCTCGCAAGGGGGCTGGGCTCTGCTGAGAGATGCTTCATGAGATCCGCTGTGCCGTGCCATGCCACGCTGTACCATCCCACGCCATGCCACCTCCGCCTGCAGCCCTTCCGCCAGGTGGGGTTTGACCAGGAGCAATCTGTGCTTGGACCCTCCCCAGGCCACAGTTATTGTGCCTGGGTTTTGGTTTTTTAATAACCCATAATATGAGAAGCCTGCCCGGGGGAGCGGATGGATTATTGGCAAATATCACTTTGCATTTGCCAGGTTTTGAGGGGCTTTAGCCACGTGGATTAGCTGGGAGCAGAGAGAGGGACACAAACCACCATGCTGGGACAGACCAGGGCCAAATCGTTTTAACATGGCTCCAGGGAAATCCCGCAGACAAGAAGTATCCTCCAGCCTCCAAAGGAGAGGGCCAGGTGGGAAGGGCTGTAGAATCCTAATTAGCTCTTTGATATCAATGACCTGGCACTGAAGCAAACAACCCAGCAAGGGTGGCTGGCACAGCTCCTGCCACCACCTCCCACTCCCAGCACCGGACTGGCAACACAGCCCCTGGGTGGGGACAGCCAGGGACACAGGCATACAAGGAAACAGGGGGGACACATGCCACCACAAAGGCACGATGGCACAGGGAGGACACAAAGCATCTAGGATGTGAGGACACATGGTGGGGCATGCCAGGGTCCTGGTCCCCATCTCCACAGGTGACACTGGGAGATGCCACTGCTTGCACAGGGACAGCCACCTTGCCAAGTGGGTGGTCTCTGGAAGACCAAGGCCAAGTCACTCTGTCCTCAGGTGAAGCCAGCAGCCCAGGGAGGGGACACCCTGTCACCAGCTACACTGACAGGTCCCTCCTGCCTTGGAAACCTAAAAGCCAGCAGCTGGAGACACAAGGTGTGCAAATAAACCCTTACGCTGGACATCCGTGCCTGAGTCCCTGTTTAAGGGCTCCCAAAGCCCATGGGGCACCCAGCAGCCAGGCCCAGAGGAGCTGAGGGGTGCAGAGCCAGGGCCCCATGCCGGGGTGCTGGGGACATCCTGCTATATTAATTAGCACCATTAGTTATTAATTACTGCTGGGCAGGGAGGGGAAGGAGCCTCCCCCTTGCACAGGGAGAGCCAGTGACTGACAGCTCCTTTCTTGTCACCAGGGCTAATGCCTGCTAAGGGTGGTGAAGGGGCTCCCCACACATCACCCCCAGCACCCCCGGTGCAAACCCAGGAGCCAGCCACCAGCAGCTGCTAAATGCCTGACCCAGCACAGACCCATCACTGGCAGAGAGCACCCAGGGAGCAGGAGAGTCCCAGTGCAGGCTCCAGGGGCGAGCCCTGCAGAAAGCCCCCCCCAAAGCTCAGAACGATGCCAAAACCAAGCACCACAGGCAATTCTGCACAGAGACATCACCTCAGGCACAGCCCCTGGACCTAGCTCCCCTCCTGCCTGCCCTTACCAATGCCTCCAGCAACAAGTCCAGCCTAGGAGGGCACACCAGTCCTGTCCCAGTGCCCAGCTAACTGGGCTCCACCTGCCAGCACAGCCCCCCTGAGCCTGCAGACTACCTGCCAGCCCTCCTCACTGCTTCAACCTCTTATAAACCCTCCTGGAAAGGCAGGAATCGCTGTGTGCTGTGCTGAGCCACCAGAAGTTGATTAAGCCCTAATTAATTGCATTAAGGTCAGCCAATGTACTCTGTTAAGGAAGAAAGCCAATAATTAAACTCCACGTGGGGTGTGCTTCTGCCATCAGCTCCCTGGGCTGCAGCAGCAGAGCCCGGCTCGACGGGGTCACTGCCAGCGCTGCTCACCACCACATGGCGCTGGAACCAGGGAAATAATTAAGTGCCAGGCATCAAACCATCAGCACTTCAGCGGCCGGGTGACAAAACCCACCTGGCATGGCTGCTGGCAGTGGGGCTGCCGGGGAAGGCTCCAGGCGGAGGGTACCGCAGGGGGACACTGGCTGCACAGGGAGCATCCTCTGCGGGGAGCCCTGTGGAGGTCACAGCTGTATCTATTTCCCCAGCAGCACTGGGGCGAGGACAGCGGCAGGGGCAGGCGTGGGTCCCTGCCTGGGAAGGGGAACCCTGCGGGTGCCAACAACAGAGTTTTGTGTGGCCCAGACAAGAGCACCTGCCCTGGGGCTGGGAGCCTGCCAGGGGCACCATATGGAGGGGACCTGCCCCTCGCCACCACAGTGCTGTCTTGGTGTGGGGCCAGCCCAGCCGGGGATGCAGCCCCCAGCACCGAGAGGAGCTGGGGTGCTGAGCTGTGCAGGTTGGGCCCTGTGAGCCCTGCCTCTGCCCATCGCCAGACCAGCCTGGACATGCAACCGAGGCACAGAGGTGATGGGCACCAGATGGGTACAAGCATCAGGTTGTTCCTGGGCACCCCAGCCCTGGGTGCTACATGCCCTGAGAAGGCGAGGGTGCTGTGGGGTGCTGCAGGGAGCCCCAGCCTGAGCCAAAACCTTGCCTGGCCTTGGGGCTTTGCAGTGGAGCAGGGAGCGAAAGGGCAGCAGGAACCGTTCCAGGGTAGAAGGATGGAGTCCTGCGGGTTCTGGGGAGGGGATGGAGCACAAGGTACCAGGGGCTCAGTCCCTCCCTGGCAGCAAGCTCATTTAAGGCTTTTCTTTGCTCCCAGCTGAAAAAATAAAGGCCAAGGTAATCTGCCTGCCTGTCCCTCTTTGTCTCGGGGATAATAGCAGCCAGCTCTGTGTGGAGCCCCCCAGGGCTTTGCAGATTACAGCTTTCAGAGATGTCTACAGAGCCTGGACCAAAAGGAGAGGTGGTGGAGCAGAGGGGGACAGCGGGGACATCACAAGGTCACCCATACCCTGCCTGCCTAACTGCATCTCCCCTCTCCTTCCCCTTCCACCGGCCGGGCAGGCGATGGGATGGCGGGTGATGGGACGATGGGACAGTGGGTGATGGGATGTCAGCCAGGTGATAGGACAGTGACTAGGCACTCCTCTGGGCTTCCCAGCTCTGACCCTTCACTGAGGGCAGAGTTATGAATATTTGACAGAGGCTTTTTGTTTTATAATTTACACTTTGTCGATTCTGATAATTACACATCTGATCCGGGGCAGTGGAATAGAGACAAAACCACATAACCCGCTGCAGTAACCACAACGGTGCAAGCTGCCGCTCCCATACTCACGATGACTTGTTTGCAAACCACCTACAGACCCGCAACGACTGGATGGAGACACGCGGGAATCACCGTACGGGGCTGAGCTGCAGCTGGCTTTGCAATAACTCAAAGGGTCAAGATATGGGAGAAAAAATCTCGAACCAATTCCCCCCTTTCTCATTAGTTTTGTCTGGCAGGAGGTGCCCCAGCCCCGGCAACGAATATCCGCTCAGGAATGTCTCATGTCTAAAAAAATTTTAAAAAAAGGGGGGGGAGGTGGGAAGAAACCCTACACCCAGCTTTCTTTCCCTGTGGCCGAGTTCAAACAGCTTCAAGAGGGCAGGCAGGGGCTGGCAGGGCAGGCAGCACCTTGCGCTGGGGC
>NW_010123783.1:23885-24155 GCF_000699245.1 Pterocles gutturalis
CCCCGCCAGCACCCGGCCGGCGATCCCGGAGCCGTTGAGGCCGAGCCCGGCCGCAGAGCAGCTCCGTGCAGGATCACACCGGGACCTGGAGCGGGGATCATCCCAGCTTCGCCTGTTACCTGGGGCTGGTGTGGATCCCGGAGGCACAGGAGGAGCGACGTGAAGCGAAGGTGGTTGGAGAAATGGGATCCCCTCCTGGGGCCCGTGTCACAGACACACACTGAAGGGAAAATAAAAGACTGACCCCTCCCGTCCCCCGTCCCCAGCCCT
>NW_010123784.1:0-1614 GCF_000699245.1 Pterocles gutturalis
GGGGGTGACGACCATGAGGCGGCGGGAGGGGTTCTCGAAGACCAGCACCCCCAGAGCCCGGGCGTGGTCCCGCAGCACCTCGAAATCCACCTGCGACAGGAACTGGTTGTACAGGACCCCTGGGGGGACAGGGGGGGGTCAGGGATATGTCACCTCCCCTTGGGGACATCCCCAGGGACTGTCCCATCCCCTTGGGGACATCCCCAGAGTTGTCACCTCCTCTTGGGGACACCCACAGGGACGTCACCTCCCCCTGGGGATCTGTCACCTCCCCCTGGGGATCTGTCACCTCCCCTTGGGGACATCCCCACAGGTGTCACCTGCCCTTGGGGACATCCCCAGGGTTGTCACCTCCCCTTGGGGACATCCCCAGGTATGTCACCTCCCCTTGGGGACATCCTCAGGGACTGTCCCATCCCCTTGGGGACATCCCCAGGGATCTGTCACCTCCCCTCAAGAGACTGTCACCTCCCCTTGGGGATATCCCCAGAGTTGTCACCTCCCCTCAAGAGACTGTCCCATTCCCTTGGGGACATCCCCAGGTATGTCACCTCCCCTTGGGGACATCCTCAGGGACTGTCCCATCCCCTTGGGGACACCCACAGGAATGTCACCTCCCCTTGGGGACATCCCCAGGGACTGTCCCATCCCCTTGGGGACATCCCCAGGGTTTTCACCTCCCCTTGGGGACCTCCCCAGGTATGTCACCTCCTCTTGGGGACACCCACAGGACTGTCAACTCCCCTTGGGGACATCCCCAGGGACTGTCCCATCCCCTTGGGGACACCCACAGGAATGTCACCTCCCCTTGGGGACATCCTCAGGGAGTGTCACCTGCCCTTGGGGTCCCCCTGAGGGGTGTCACCTTCTCTTGGGGACACCCACAGGGACGTCACCTCCCCCTGGGGATCTGTCACCTCCCCTTGGGGACATCCCCAGGGACTGTCCCATTCCCTTGGGGACACCCACAGGACTGTCACCTTCCCTTGGGGATATCCTCAGGGATGTCACCTCCCCCTGGGGATCTGTCACCTCCCCTTGGGGACATCCCCAGGGACTGTCCCATTCCCTTGGGGACACCCACAGGAATGTCACCTTCCCTTGGGGATATCCCCAGGGTTGTCACCTCCCCTCAAGAGACTGTCACCTTCCCTTGGGGACATCCTCAGGGATGTCACCTCCCCTCAAGAGACTGTCACCTTCCCTTAGGGACATCCCCAGAGCTGTCACCTCCCCTTCGGGACATCCACAGGAATGTCACCTTCCCTTGGGGACATCCCCAGGGACTGTCCCAACCCCTTGGGGACATCCCCAGAGTTGTCACCTCCCTTCTAGAGACTGTCACCTCCCCTTGGGGACATCCCCAGAGGTGCCACCTGCCCTTGGGGACATCCCCAGGGTTGTCACCTCCCCAGAGCTGCCACCCCCACCTCCCCACTTTGGGGACACGGGGATGTCCCCAGGTGCCCCCAGGTGACACCGGGTGGCATCGGGTGACCCCAGGTGACACCGGGTGACACCGCTGTCCCCTCACCCTCCGAGAAGCGCAGCCGGTCCCTCTCCAGCTCCCACAGCCGGATCTGGTCCGTGATGGTGGGGGGCAGCACGGGGGTC
>NW_010123785.1:0-277 GCF_000699245.1 Pterocles gutturalis
GCGTCTGCCGGAACCCCACCTGGGGGACCCCAAAAGCACCCAAATCACCCCAAAAGCACCCAAAGCACCCCCAAAAGCACCCTAAAAACACCTCAAAACACCCCAAAAGCACCCAAAAAGCACCCCAAAACCCCCCAAATCACCCCAAAACCAACCAAATCACCCCAAAAAAACCTCAAAACACCCCAAAACCACCCCAAACCGGGGCCAAGGAACCCCCCAAAACCAGAACTCAACGAACCCCCAAAACACCCCAAAATCATCCCACAAACAGCAA
>NW_010123785.1:461-1301 GCF_000699245.1 Pterocles gutturalis
AATCATCCCTAAATTTGAGCTCAAAGAACCCCCAAAATGGGGCCCAAAGAACCCCAAAAACAGGGCTTAAACAATTCTAAAAAAACAGAACTCAAAGAACCCCCAAAATATGCCAAAATCACCCCAAAATCCCCCCCAAAAACGGGGCCAAGAAACTCCCCAAAAACAGAACTCAACGAACCCCCAAAACACCCCAAAATCACCCCAAAAATGGAGCCAAAAGAACCCCCAAAAAACCCTAAAAACAAATAACCCTCAAAACACCCCAAAAATGGGGCCAAAAGAACCCCAAAAATTAGACTTAAAGAACCCCCAAAATCACCCCAAAAATGGGGCTCAGAGAATCCTAAAAATGGAGCACAAAGAACCCCCAAAACACCCCAAAATCACCCCAAAAACAGAGCCAAAAGAACCCCAAAATCATCCCAAAATTGGAGCTCAGAGAACCTCCAAAACACCCCACAATGGGGCCCAAAGAACCCCAAAAACGGGGCTCAGAGAATCCTAAAAAAACAGAACTCAAACAACCCTAAAACCCCCCAAAATACCCCCAAAACGGGGCCCAAAGAACCCCAAAAACGGGGCCAAGGAACTCCCCAAAACCAGAACTCAACAAACCCCAAAACACCCCAAAATCACCCCAAAAACACAGACCAAAACCCCCCAAAAAACCCTAAAAACAAATAACCCCCAAAACACCCCAAAAATGGGGCCAAAGGAACCCCAAAAATGGGGCTCAGAACACCGCAAAAAACCCCAAAATCACCCCAAAAATAGACCCCAAAAAACCCCCCAAAAACGGGGCTCAAAGAACCCCCAAAACACCCCAAAAAAGGCTCA
>NW_010123786.1:0-15569 GCF_000699245.1 Pterocles gutturalis
TAATTTTTAGTGACGTTGATAACGAGGTAAGAAAAGCAAAGTCTGAACCAGGCGGCATGTCATCGAGTGTCACAGCACTAAACATCACCCCAGCACGCAATTCTGGACAGACTGAAGGCAGGGTTAAGGCGTAGAAGCCCCTGTAAGACACAATCATCTGTTCATCAAGATGACTGCTCTAATGGGCTATTCCCCACAGAACCAATTTAGTCTACTAGCAACTGTCAACAGCTGCTATTTAATTTTAATTGGACAGTGCCCTACTGGCTCAGGCTCCTGCTATATGATAAAGGGAGGAACCCAACCACACTCTTGTGGAAAAGGGCCCTGGGGAAAAGGGGTTCTGTGGTCCCTTCCTGCCCCAGAGCCTGCTCAGGCTCCTGCTGCAGCTGATGAATCTATGTGATGAAAGAAAGAGAAGCAGCTGGAGAAGGAAGGATCCAGGGACAGATTCACTGGGCCCTTGCATTAGCATCTTGGGGATAGATAATTTATAACAAAATGTTCAGCATCAGAGTAATTCTCATATGGAGTTTTAGCCGTGGTTACTTAAGGGAAATCTGAAGAAAACAATTCTGCTGGTAGCATTTCAGAAGCTCCTTGGCGCATGGAGGAGTTTGGGGGCAAGGCCACAGACACTGGAATACAAACCAAAGATTCAGTGGCACGCACGAGTTAAGATCTACAGGAAACACATTTAGGAGTGATGCTTATACACAAAAATTGCAATTCTTCTCAAATGTTAAGATAAAAAGGGCTTTAATCTTCAAGTTTTTATTGAAGGGAAAAAAAAAACCAAAACCAAAAAACCCCACCAAACCAGCAATGCAAAGTAGTGTTAACAAAATAAAGAACAAACCCACCTTTCTTCAGACCTTGGTCCAAACAGGTTACCGATGGATAACTTTGCAACTTGCAATATTTCCACTCATTTCCTGTTCCAGACAGTACCACTGAGTGCATATGTGCAATATTTGTAGAAACTGATGAGAAGAACATGGTGCAAACAGGCTGAATGGTGTTTAATCAGGGTTTTAAGCACATAAGGAATCCTAAGCAATAGTCTTGTGATGGGGAAGCTGTCAGGATTGATTAACAGAGGATGGAAAGCAGTAATTCTCTCATATTGAATTCTTCTGGTTTTATTTTGGGACATGATGTCTTCATTAGTTCTTAGACGTGTTTGTTTGGGATAGTCGTTCAGTAAAAACTGTGGCCTGTTCACTGGTGTGTTTGAATTGAGAGGAGTGGATCTTTGTATGTTTTGTTTAAACTATAGGAGTATGAGGTGGACTTAAATACAAAACACAGTAGGAATGAAACAAACAAAATGCTCAGTTCAGGTGTCAGCCGAAAAGAAACCACGGCAACTTATCATAAGACCATGAGCATGTTAGTTTGATTGGAACTTACTAAAGTTTTAGTAATAGGTAGTTTAAAAAAGATATATTTACATTTATCCCTTCTGGGAATTCAGAACAAATCCTGATATTGCAAATACTTTTGCACATTCTTATCTGTAAGCAGAAAAAAGTATTTAAAACAGATTTGAGCATGGTGAGAATAAGAAGAAGAAATCAAAAATTGAGGCAACACCTAAATGCAGTAAAGAGCCTCAGCTACAGTGTGTGAGTGGAATTTCACTGCCAGCGAAGTCTACTTTACCTATTTCACTGGTTCCTATGTTTGCAAACTGTAAACTACTGTGACAGCTTGCATATTTATGATGGCAGTAATGTCTCATAAAAAATAAGGTCTGTTTAGGACTGACAGTTAAACCAAGTTAAGAAACAAATCTGAATTTTAAATGCACTGACATTCTTGAAACATTCAAAGTCTGTATGTTTATTCCAGAACAATACTTTTTTCTCATTAATTTACTTGGGTCTTTTTTTTCTGGGATGGGCTGTTACTATATGGAACACTCAGAAAAAACCAGATGTGAAAAAATGTAAATATTGAGTGACTGAAATGTGCATATTGGTTAACTGAAACCAGTAAAGGATGGTCTCAGAGCTTACTTCTTCCCATGCAAAAGGAAGGGACATAGGAAGGGAAACAGAGCTTAAACACTTACGCAGCTGGAGGTTTAAAGTATTCATCGTGCTGGAAGGGAAGTATTTAATATTTCTAATTGCAGCAGAAATACAGACTTTCTTAGGGACACAGGTTCCCCCAGCTACCCATGTGTATTTTCAACTTCAAGCTGTTACGGCTGGAAAATGTCTCCTTTTCTGGCAGCACCGTGAGGAAACTGAGGAGGGCACTGCCAGCCGGGGCGCAGTGCCTGGCAGGGCAGCGGTGGTGACTGCCCCGGTGCTTGGTGCTTCTCCCTGTTCTCCATCAGTTGGCTGCCTCGGGTGAACCACCCCTGAGGCTCACGGCCCCGCACATTCATGTCAACATAGTTTGTGGCAATTGTGGTGTGTCAGTGGTGGGAGTGAGGGGCTGCTTTCCATTCTGTCCACTGGAGAAGGAGGTCTGCGAGCTCAGTGGGCAGCAGTCACTTCACTTGTGCAGCTAAGCCTGGCAAAGCTGTGACCCAACGTTCTGGGTCTCACACCTGCAAATACCCTCAGTCAGGAGTGGGAGATGCTCTGAGAAGAGCAACAGAGCCTAGAAAAGCAAGATGCAAAGGAGGAAGGCAGAAAAAAGGACACTAGGGATCTTATTAAATATTGCAAGTCAATATTATTTCATTTTTAATGAAAGTTCAAAGTTCATTGGAAAGTTCATTATGTCTGAATTGTAGCTTTCTTCCTTCAGCATTTTAAGCTTCAAGTTAAATTACCAAATTAGTGACCTAATAACTTTCATGTTCTATTTCAAGAAGCAGAAGACAAGTCTTGTGAAAGTTACTCATCACCTACTGTGGGATGCATGCCTCTCTTCCCTTGGCCTGCTTCTGCAATCCATTTGGGCTCTCAGAAGTGAACAGCGAGCAGAAGTAATAAAGCCACGTGGCCAACCATGAAACATCAGACAGCTCTTCCTGAAATTGTAGTTACGTGCCAAGGGGGTAGTTTAGATGTGGTCAGCTGGGATCACCACGCTCATCCGTTGTAACTTACCCCACAGATTCAAGCTGTATGCCTGCGTAGGCTAGGAAAACCCAACAATACACAGGAATAAACAACAGTACAGCTCGGAGGGTAGAGGAGGGCATCTCTTGGTTGCTCCCAGAGCAACACTAATGAACTCAGGTTTGTAATTTAGAAAGCAAGCTCGATGTTCTGGGCATGTAGTCAGCTTCTGTAGTCAGCTTCTGTATTTTTGAGTTACTTTGTCTTTTGAGCTGTAGAAGCTTGGTGTAGGCTTAAAATAGAGGCAATTCTGCAAGAGAAGGATGTTTTCTGACATTTTATTCTTTCCTGGTTAACCAAAAGTATGTGGATGCTCCCAGTCTTGTTGGGGCACTGGGCTCTTTTAATCTTCATACATTTAATTTCTCTCTTGAATAGAAAATGTTTTTCAAACAAATCTGCACAAGATAGGCAGAAAATGGGAGTAGATCCGACTCCTGACAAAGTTAAATGGTACCAGAGTTCTACCCATTTCTCTCGTGGTCTGTCCCTCATGACAGCATACTTTTTGCGCTTTATATAAAAATTAACAAGTGATCAAATTAATTACCACAGGAAAAATGATAGCTGTTTCGCTGGGTTTCTTTAAATTTACACACCACTATGTTAGACTGAAGATCATGTTTGTGTGACAATCACCATAACTGCCAATCATCACTTTTCTTTCAGCTTACAAGTGCCAGGAACTGGTATTTTTGTGTACTGGAACTAGTACCCAGCATGGCTCAAAAGACTCCCTCCTTGTCCAGAAATTGAATCCTGTGGATAGTCTTTTAAAACTAATAGCAGAACTCTGATGATGACAGGCATTTCTCAGACACAGGTTGCTTACAAAGTCCTGTTTCCCTGGACTTTAATTGTTTCAAACTTCTGTCAGCTCCAAGCTCTCCTTGTCTGGCTTATCCCTGGGTCATGCACCTGCTTGAAGTCTGGAGCTGAGCTCCACTTTCTGTTTAGTTGTGAAATATTTTTGCTGATTTTCGTCACCATGTTATCTTCACCATTAAACAAAGGCAGCATTGTAACTCCAGGGCTTTCATCCTTCTTATTCAAAGTACTTAGCAGATGTATCCACACTTTCCTAGTAGAGGAGTTCAGCATTTTATTGAGCACTATCTTAAAGAGTAGTGGTTTGGTGCACCAGTCCCAGTGAATTTTCTGTCCCTGCTCTCTTTTCTCAGTCCTAACATTAAGCTGAAACTTATTCTCCAAGACTGTCCAGCTTGTGGTTTAGACCTTGGATTGTTCTGCTTGCTGGTCCCTGAGCTTTTCACAGCTACAGAGTTCTGCATATCTGCACAAGTGCAAGAGTCAGCACACTATGTTCTGCTGGCTTTAAGTCTGCGAAACCCTTTCTCATTTTTCTGTCTTTACACAGTTGTCTTTGGATAAAAGCCACGCTAGCAATGGTGTGATGGAACAATCAGCTAACTGCAGTAGGAATGACACTGTGGAGGAAGCGATAGTTCTGATGACCTAAGGATATGATTCAACAACACAACAACACACCAACCAAGCATAACAGCTTTTTACTGCTAAAAGAGGAGCTCTTCCACCCCTGCTTCCTTCCTTCTATTCCTGCTCACAAATGCATGGTCTGCAGTTCGCTCTGCAAGCATCTGAAGTTCTCAGTGTAGAACTGCTGCAGCTCTTTTGCATAAAAGGAGACAGCTGATGTGCTGTGAAGAAACTGCAGGAAAATGTACTCTCTGCACTTCAAGACACAGAAGTACGTTGTATCATTCTCAGGGGAGCAAAACATTGGGGGGAAGTCTAGGCTGTGAACAGAAAAACATGCAAGAGATCATGAAACGTGACTATGAATTACAGCCTCCTCAGAGCTCAATGCACACAGTGATCATCAGAGGCTTTTGGTCCTTGTGTTCAGTGGACTACAGCACAAAGAGCAGACTGCCAGTCCCTATGGCAGTGTGAGACTGACAGACAACCCACCTTTAGGACTCCCAATTCTTCGAAAATGGAAACAACCAAGTTGTATCTCCCTACAGATAAACCAAGCTGCTGTGAGATTCTCTCAGTGGATTGGTAATATTACTCCTGGAGTTGCCTTCTCAGTTGTCTTCATTTGGCTGAGGTGTTTCTGTGTCTTTTAACAAAGTGCATTCCTCCCTTTCACTTCCTCTGTGGTAGAAAAAACTTCTGATATATTCTTTCTTTAATTGATAAAGGGTTTAGGTTTCTACTTCACAAGGACTTAAGTAATCTAAATTTAATCATGGAATCACGGAATCACAGAATGGTTTGGGTTGGAAGGGACCTTAAAGATCAAGTTCCAACCCCTCCTGCCATGGGCAGGGACACCCTCCACTAGCCCAGGTTGCTCAAAGCCTCATCCAGCCTGGCCTTGAACACCTCCAGGGATGGGGCATCCACAGCTTCCCTGGGCAACCTGTTCCAGTGTCTCACCACCCTCACAGGAAAAAATTTATTCCTTAAATCTAATCTCAATATAATCTAAGTCATGGATAATTATTAATTGTTACTGAGTCACATAGCTACAGGTATGCATACAGCAAGTGACTGTAGGACAGGAATATGTGTGTCATTATTTGTGAAAGAAAAACGTGGAAAAACAAAGGCCGGAGGAATTAGCAGCTGAAAATCAGGCTCAACATATGGAGATTTCATAAATGCTGAGCAAAGTCTTTTGTTGCTGTCCCTAGCTTTAATGAGAATGGTTTGAGTTGAAAGCTTTTGTAAATTCCATATGAAATTTTTATTTATCTAAGACACCAACCACATTTATGTCTTCTCTAATTGTGTTACATGTAGTCTCCTTTGAAGTAATTACAGAGTTTACATTTTGATTCATTAACTAAATATCATAACAAAAAAACCTAAAACATTTTGAAAAACAATTCAGTCAAACAAGACTTGAAATGGTACTCTTTTAACAAGGCTGATTATATTCTCAAATGAATGCCTCAGGACTCAGGGCAAACAAAACATCCAACAAATGGGAGCCTCTTAAATTGCTCCCTGAATGCACGCACTGTGCTGGTCACTAAAGCACAACTCGGCTTCTCCTTAGGTATTAGTTACCATCGGTAACTACAGCTACAGCAAAGTACATGTTTAAACTATATATATAACATTTTTTTAAAAATTACACCACCTTGTTTTGCTTCAGCTGATGAACACAGATCAGTGGTACACCAGTCAGTCACACGTGATTTTAGATATGTTGCAGCAGCTCCTGCCTCGTAAACAAAATACAGGCTTTGGTCACTAAAAAAATGCGTGATAAACCATCCATCAGCCAATGCAGATTTACCCATTCTCTTCCTTGCAAGCGAGCATGGCTTGTCACTCTGATCTGCACCATGGGTGAACCAGTCACTGGTGAAATTATAGTGAGGCTGTGGGCAGCACTCTGCAACAGACCCCAGCACTGTCTAAACTCACCTCTGCATTTTTGTAAAGGTTTTGGATACCTCTTGAAATTTTCAGATTAAAAACCAAGACAAAATATTTCCTAAATATATTTACTATACTATCCATGTTTTGGATTTTACAGTATGCCAGAAAAAAAATTATTTTTGCCTTAAGCTGACTTTTAAAAATACTCATTTGGGAATAATATACAACTGTGATAGATCATTAAAGGTCTCTCTCCCTTGTTTATGTTCCTATGCATAATTTCATCTACCTGATGATTGGTTGGGATGAGATTTGATGTGTTCATGCTGCAAAGCTCAGTGTTTCAGTTTATATACCCTGTCAGTCTCAGAGACTGGCATATTGCTAATAAATAAAATCTAATAGAATGTTTTCAGATTCCAAAATAGTAATTTGGAAGACTGACAGTAAGGGAAAAGCTATGGTATGGCTATCTAGAAATTACACTGAGTAGTAAAGTCTACACTACATGGAGTAACAGTTGAGGATCTATACACCTCCATGTTAGGAAACTCACAGTGATACCTGTGACAGATGGCATGTTTGTATTTTCCACAACCTGTGCAGTGGTAGTACCGCTGCTTTACAATCAGTATAAATTATCTGAATCACTGGTGTTGCAGAAACATTACTATTAACAATTCTAACTTATACAAACAAAACTTCATATTAAATTTAAAATAAATTGAGAGTGATGTTAGAGAAAGTAAAGGAAATTAGGATTTTTAGGACATACTGCTCTCTTGAATATTCCCAAAAGTTTGTGGGTACCGAATGTGTGATTATGCAGTCACTGTAATAAATGTAGCTGTATTTATTTCATTGCAGAGATCTCTACAAGCTAAGCATCAGTGTCTTGTTCATAAAGCAGTAAAATAAATGTAGCACAGTATGCAAGATTTACTCAGAACTCCTTTCTGTTCCAAGTGTTTTCAGACTTAGCAGAGTATGCATTCCTTGGAGGACTATGAATATGCTGAGTTTTAAGCATTTCTAGCACAAAAATTTTTTTACTTAGTTCAAGAAAAAAAAATATATAAGCACTTTGCTTAATAGCATAGGAATCAACTTTTAAGTACAGTGAAATACAGCTAAAAAAGTTCCATTCATTTTTTCTTAAAAGTGGGGCAAAAGAAAGCGTAAAGAATTTCAGACCAAGGAATAGATTGTTTAGGAAAAAAAAATGCTGACTATATTTGAGCCTCCTTCCAGAAGTCTTCCGTATGGTCTCTTTCAGATAAGTTTGCAAATTCAATCCCTGGTTGTATATACTCTGAAAAAAAACAAACCAAAACAAAAACCCAAACCACTTTCACAATGATCCCACTTTGGTTCGTTAATGTATTGGTTTTTTCTATGTTTTGTATTTAATGGCAGTTATAACCATAGTTTTGAATACTAAGACAGTTATTGTGATCTAAAACCAAAACTTGTAAATGTGTGTAGTCAGTTATTTTCCACTGAAGTCTAGAACTTTTTACTATGCTTTCCCTATAGCTGTTTTTTTAATATACTTTGATAAGGCAGTCTCAGTTAAACCTGTTATTCTATTAAGATTAATTTAAGAATACCTTAAAATCTTCTCATTTATATCTACTGTACCATACTACAATTAGACTATATACAATTGCCTGCAGTGAAATAGTGGTACTCGCATGCCCACTGTATTCCATCATTTTTTAAAATTTCTTTTCTGACAGAGGCTGTCTTCATTATCCAGGAATACAGTGCATGCAGTCACAGGTGTCCTGTTTGCACCTGAGACCTCTTGCTGCTATTTCTTTTTACTATTTCCAATGCAAAGGAAAATGCTTTGAATGTTTAACTTTTCCTTTCCTAATTAGAGTTACTGGAGCAAAATCATATTGGAAAGACAACTCTAGTATACCGTTTAATGTATGCATTGCTTAGAAACAGTGTTCTGTACAAATATTTCTGTGTACATTTGTTCTCCTTAGGGAATGGATTTTTGTTTGGGTTGTGTTCTGCATTTGTGTATGTCTAACAGAGTCTGAAATTACAAACATGCTTTCTGATGTCTGTAAGGGAGAAGACTTCATGTAGCCAATGGAACTGCTCAGCAATGTATCTTCTAGTTTGGAGAAAAATAGTCATTGGATGCTTTTAAAACATCATAGCAGTTGTATTTATACCGAGCTACAGAGGGGGAAGGGCATTAAATTTCCCAAGCAACAGGAAGGAGTGACTTGAAGCCAACTACAGATCTGACCAGGAAAAATTGCAGACTGCAAATAACTCACTGTCCTACTTTGATATTAAGATAACAACATCTGAGTTATATTTCTAGACTATAACTATATATTTCTATATTCTATATCTAATATAATATTTCTCTAACTGTAACTATGAGAGCTATGTTTCATGCTCTCAGCACGTTCAGTAAAAGGAAGGTTATTTGCAGGCATAATCTCCACAAGTCTTCTCACCTAGAAAAAATGACTGTATTCTCTTGAGGTGAATCAAAGTTTCCAAACGAGGCCTATAATTTTGCATATGGAGTATATTCAAGTAAGTTTTATATTGTGTGGCTCAAGAAGAAAATTTTAAGTTTGCCTGGTTTTCTTTTAAGCTAAAGGATCCATCAACAAAATTCACCTACAAATTCTTTCCTGTAAGCTACAAATTCACCCTTGCCTTTAATGCCAACAGAACCTTTGACAAAAATTAGGCTGCTGCTGTGCTTAAAACATGGTCGATCATGTAGATCTGGATTGTCTAATTGTTTCCTTTTTTATCTTTCTTCTTTGTCTTGTATCCATCTGCTGTATGACCTTTGTGGTAGAAATTGCCTTTAGTTGGTCCTTGAGTTTGTAGAGTTTCGCACCATTGGGATTCTTGGCTGTGACTGAAGATTCAGATGTGTGCACAGGTGATTATGTCCACAAGCTCATGGTTGTGCACACTAGAGGTGAGGCTGAAATTGGTTGGAAAAGTTAAACTTTATTTACTGGACCTTCCCTGGCACGCCTGGGTTACTCAGTATTAGCAATACTATTCAGTTGCATTTCATAGAGTGAACGTGAATAGTAGTTTCTCCTACTGACATGAAGTGTAAACACTAGCAAAGAAAATAATTTTTGTAGGCACTTAGCCAAACTATTAAAACAACTGATCAAGTATTTTATTTCAATTGCTACCTTAAGACTGTTTTTTTCTGCAAGGTCTTACTCTATTATGTTCCTCTTGTGATAAATTACTGAACAGTTTAAAAAAGCAGCCTACAGAAAACAAAAGATGTTTAGTTCTTTGTGATATGAACTGTGTGTTCTATCTTGTTGCACTAAATTAATCATAAACATTATTCGATATTTGAATATTTAAAAGGGGAAAAGAGCAGGTGCCTGCCAAGAACAGGTGTTAAAAAATTAAGGTTAAATGAAATGCAACAAACCTTTCCACATGAGTTCCATAATATAAATCCGAAACCATTCTCTGCACTAATACATCCCCAGCTGTGCAGAAGAAAAGCGAGTTTTCTGCTGTGGTCTTGTTTCTAGAATTTACTTCCCACTTTGGTTCACAAGAGTTCAGTTGCGCCGACCTTGATGGGACTCTGTAAATATCATGTTGCTCATCTTAGAGTGATTGTAAACATCATTACAATGACTAGCTCAATGAGTACTTGTGAAAATAATTCAGCAGGCTGCCCAAGGATGAAGGATTTGGCCAAGGTTTGTTTTGATTTATTTTAAAAGCACATATGAAATTCATAATTGTCTAACATGGAACACACATGCAAGCATTTGAAGGAATGATGCCACATTATCCAAGCTTTATGTCAAGTTTACCATGGAATCATTTGAGTCCTGTGAGAAGGGTTATTTATGAGAAAATTAATAAAACCATTTAGTAGATGGAATAATTTTATTATAATGTGTTTTAACACGTGAACAAGCACTGTCCAGGAAAGACAATGGTGAGAGATGGAGATTACCAATCATCCTGCGCAAAAAAGTCTCTTCCCTCCTTGCTTTCCCTCCACAGCATCTCCTTGAAGTAACTCAGCCCTATCCTTCAGAAAACCCTACACTTTTTACAACATACCAGCACCTAAAACCATGGAAAATGTTTTGAAATAATTCCAAAGGAGAATGCATTATACACTAAAGCTTTTCCCACTAATCTTAGTTTTACATCCCTGACAGAGTCTGAAAAATTGTATTAGGTTTGGAATCATACCTTAAATACTGGGCATACTGGCAGAGCCAATGATAGACTTCTTCCTCTTCCAGATGAAGTATCAGGGGTATTAAAACAACAAATGTACAGCTCCAAAGTGCTTTTTCCTTGGAGGATCTCAATGCATGTTACAAATATTTAAACCAAATATTTAGAGGAAGGCAAATGTAACCAAACAATAGCTTCTGTATCTATTGAACAAATATAGAATATTAGCATGTTTTTATATAACTAAAAAATTGTATCAGGAAAAGCTTCTTCTCCAGGACTGTAATGCAGTACTGGAACAAGTTATCTGCAGGGGTGGTGGAATCTCCATTCTCAAAGGTTTCAAGGCCTGGCCAGGCAAAGCCACAGCTGATCTGATGTGGCAGTAGCCCTGCTCTGAGTGGGAGGCTGGGCTACAGGACATCTGTGCAGTCTTCATCCTTGGAGGTTTTCAAGATAGGCTGGAATAGGCCCTGGGCAACCTGGGTCTGAGCACACAGTTGACCTTGACTTGGACACCTCATGATGTCCCTTTCAACCTGACCTTAAGAGGTGCATTCCAACCAGTAGGACATTAGGACACTGAGTTATACAGACCTTTGCTCTGACCAGCAGAGCAGTCTTCATAGTTCGTGGAATTCATCAAAGCTCCATGACAGGAGGAATCACCTTTCATTCCTAGGGATCTCCTACATCTTAGAGCGATCTTCTCAGTCTTTGAGGGACTATAAGAGCAAGGGGCCAAAGCAGGGCTGGAGCGGAGAACTCAAGATCTACCCAGACAAAGAGAAGGAACTGGGGCATGACTAGAGTAGACACCTCCAGAAATGAGGAAGGCTGGAACAAAATTGCCCAAGAAGGTCCCAGGAGGACATCAGCAAAGAGCTAAAGAGGCTGGTGTATGGTAAGAAACTGGGCCAGACAGAAGGGAAAGGCTTTGAGCAGCCATCCTATTTCAGAGGCAGGCTTATATGTAACTGAAAAGATTCTGCTTTCCAAGTGATTCAGCAAGTCCTCTCTGTTCTCCCTCCTTCCTCCCGTTACCATGTTGTGGGTGCCTAAATCGCCACACTGCTGACCCAAGGAGGTGGTTTATTCAACATTCACATCCTGGCAAAAGTTTAGTTTTTAAGCAGGTCACATATTTAATGTTTTGGAAGCTAGTCAGGAATTGATTTTTTGCAGTAAGCTGACACTGGGTACATACATAATACTGGTGGAGTTTTTAAACTACTTGCTCTCATGTGTACTAGTGCTGACTTAAATGGACTATTCCTGTCAGAGATGTGGAAACTGATCAGTAATAATACAGAAGTCTAAATATTTATATATGCTTATATTCATTCACTTAAATAGCCAAATCATACTGTATGGGTACATACATAAAGACAATGTAAGTATACATTGTCACATTTTCAGTGACATTTCTTGAGGGCATATCTGTCATCATTCTGCAAAGCAGAACACAACAGGTGCCTAACTCACACGATTCTACATCCATATTAATCCAGTGTTAAATAATTTCCTTTATATAGAATTTCAACTTTGCTGCATTGTTCTGCCCATTTAGCTAGCTGATAAATACACACACACACCTTGTTATGTTGCTGGTCATAAAACAGAAGTAAGTACTTTACTCCACATGAACAGGTATGTCCCAGACTATGCTCTTTTTCAGAAGGTGATGCTACAGCAATGCCATGCCTCTGTGAGTACAAAGTGCCACCATATGAAATACATCCAAGATTAATTATAGAAGCTAAAGAACCAGATGCTTTCATCACTTTCTTGGAAGCCTTTAGAACCGACTTGCCATCTCATGTTAACTGAATAGGGTTTCCAAAAAGAAGAATCTGATTTTATTTGCATACATATCTCAATACAAAGTACAGACTAACTTCTTTGAAGTTCTTCTTCAAAGCACCTTCAAAGGTGGGCCTCTAGTTTGTAAGGAGATATACATGTAAATAAAATCTGATTCAATTAATTTTTTAATTTGCTTCTTCAACAGTAACATCGTTCCTATTAAAACACTGTTACCCTTGGAGCACTTCAGTCAACAAGAATATGCAAATGCTACCACTGTAATGCTTATCAGTGTTGTCAGAAAAAAGCCTTACAAAGGAAAAAAAAAAAAGCATTTTCCGAACTGTGACTCATTACCGCAATACAAAATTATGCAAAAGTGCAGCTAAATGGAGATAATCCAAAAGACACTTTTTTTCCCTGGTGAATGTATGATATCTTGATTTGATTCCAGGCAACACTGTTATCTGCAATGGGACTTGTAGTATCAAATCAAGACCACACTGCCTTTGATTCTTTGCTCTTAACTTACTATTATCTTTTATAAGAAATGAATTATTCACTATAGAATTACTTTAACTATGAAAACATATAATCAAGTCTGATGCTTTCCCAACTATCTGCCCTTGTAGGCTCTGCTAAATCAGATCTGGAAGTGAGTAACAGAGACATTTCAACAATAATTCTAATATCATGTAGTATGCAGTCATAACAAGTGTACTTGGAGCAAAACATTACCTGTGTGCTAAAATTGATTGTAGGTCTTTCCTGGGGTGTCCCAGGGAAATTGCACAGTGTTTTTATACAAGTAACTAAGTTAGCGTACTTGATCCCTCATACTGAGAGACTAAACTGCAGCAGGGTTGACTGTGGAATCCAACTCCTTTCCGAATATAATTTAGTTTTAAAAATAGTTACATTAGTGATGGAAAGATTTTCCTTTTGTTTGAAGACAGCCCACAAGACAGTCTATTTCAACTGCGTTGGTAGAAACAAAGGATACCTGCTCACCTTCCATCTAACTGTCAAACCTCTTTGCTTTATTCTGCACACACAGGACACCATTAACCACAGGGGAAAAAACAAACCACACCTCTACATACAAACTGCAAGGTGGGTACATTTACTTGCTTATATAACATGAGAGAAATTAGCTGAATGAACACAAACATTTCTGAAGTTACCCTGCAGAGACAGTATTTATCTCATACAAATCTCAAAAATATCTACACAAATCTGTCTGTAAATCTTGCTTGTTCCAGTTGTTGTAATCTCCATATATATATATTTGTGTGTATGTGCAGGAATGAGAATTCTACTTTGGCATCCCCATGGCTGAGAATTCATGACTGGCTTACAGCCTGTGTGAGTTTTGCTAGCTCTTGTTTCCCTGTAATGTGAGCCAAACTAGATATCAGAAGCCTCTTGTATTAAAGAATCAAAAAGATGGCAAAGAACTGTTTCTGCTTCTCTACCTTTCCCTTAGGTCTTGTACCACCACCTTTTTGTTTAATGTATCTCTAATGTTACAGAGTTTTCTTTTTTTCTTCTCACTTGTGCCTTTTTTCCTACAGGACTTGTAGCTTACATGTAAAAACCCCTAGATTTGTTTATTCCCATAAGGAAACCTTCAGTGCATCACTGGTACAGATCTCTTGCAACAAAACTGTTCATAATGTATCAGAACTGATCCAGCTCCTCACCCCCAAGCTGTGTCCAGCTAGGAAGAATTACTTTCACTGGAGAATGACCTTCAGTGGGCAGTTGGTCTCTGTCCTTCACCTGAGAGTCATTGCAAATGCAATCTCCCTGTAATAGCACCCCTTTTCAGACTGAATCCCACAAGTGCAATGTCCCACAAAAGTCTTGTTATCTAATAGCTCTTTGAATCTAATTTAAGATCCATTAAAATGTTGGGGATCAGGGTACGACTAGAGAATCACTTTTTTGATGTCGCAACAGCTCTAAGCAGAGCTAGGGAAGCACCCTCGCTGCACACCTGTTAAGCCATGCAATAGCTTTATATCAGAACATACCCTTGCAAACATCAGTAAAGCATTTGGCCAGTGCTTTCACCCTGGCTGATGCGGATTATATCACCCTTCACAGCTGGTGTGCAAGCAATGTCTGAGAGTTTTAATCAGAAAACATACAATTATGAGCAACATGTTTCTTAGCTAAAAACTAAGGTCTCGTTGTAGATAGAAGAAATTAAAGTTGACAAATTGTAGAGATAGTTGATAAGTTCATCTCTCTAGGCAACAAACTACTGTCACATGGGGAAAAATGCCCTGAGCTACCAGCCATAACTAGAAAAGATGTGCCAAGCATTCAAGTCTACAAAGCCATCAATGATGGGGAGCACTGAAGAGACAAGTAATGACCAGACATGCAATTGTTTGAGTTCCTCTACAGTAGAGACAGCACTAGGAAGTAGACTTTGGGAGGCGCTGAACTTACTAATTACTACAGCTACGTAGGTACACTCTGCTAGCATTGCCTGCTTTGAAAATTAGGATTCTGCAAGCCAACTTCTCAAGATTGGAGTAAAGCTTGGAAAAAACAGAGCTGCATCAAACTAAATGTGGCAGCAAGGCCCTCCTTATTTCACTCGGATCAGTAACTCCTCGCGAACATCTGTCGCGGGGATGAAGCTGTATGACAGAAGAGCGGGCCCTCCTTGTTGATCAGACCCGTTATTTCCCCCACTATTCCTGAGCAGAGCACTCAACAGCCGCCAAGGGAAAGGTGAGGAACAGCCAAGGCTGGAAGAGGTCGAGTGCAAAGCGACGCTGCCCTCTGGAGCAGAGGGCCTGTCACTGCCGAGAATCCGTCTCGTACCAAACTAAAGCCTCAAACCCACAAAAAACATTCACGTTCAAGCTTCTGTATCTCTGCGGCTGACAAAGACAGCGCTCCAGAAGTCCCGCCGAGCATGAAACACGCTATTGCCGAGGAGCCGACAACGCCTTTCCTAACCATCCTGCTCTCCTCCTCACATCTGAGACCTCTGGAACTTGTTGTTCCACCGGCATTTCCAGCACGGGCAGCGACGCCTCCGCGCCGAGCCTG
>NW_010123787.1:0-1009 GCF_000699245.1 Pterocles gutturalis
GCAACCCCCATGGCAACAGTGTCGACCCCCCCTGGATGGCTGGTAACCCCCCCGTTGGGCTCTGGCTTTCAGAAATAACCCAAACTATGGAATTTTAAGATGCTTAAAGAAAATTACAATAAATGCCACGACCATCACTGGCAGCACCATAGGGGGTAAATACCCTCGGACCGGTGCATGGCAGATCTGGGCTTCAAATTCAAAGTATTTACAAATGCAAGAAATAATCCAAAAAAAAAAAAAAAGAAAAATGAGATTCCAGATCCTTATCTTCTAATGACACAACTTCAGAAGGTGGCTCAGCGCATTTGGCAATAAGAAATGGTCTCCGCTTGAAATTTTGGCCGCACAGGCAAAGAAAGAACCGATGTTTCCCAAAGTCATCAAAAATTTCCCAAAGTCATTAAAATTTTCCCAAAGATACAGAGAGGAGGGATGCCAGATTTTGGGGGGGGGTTCTCCCCTCTAAAAATCAAAATCAAGCACCAAAAATGAGATTTTCGGTGCTCCCACCAGCTCAGCCACTGGCAAGGCTCCGAAACACCAAATTTTGTCACAATTACAGATACAAACAGGGAATAAAGAAACCAACCCAACCCTGAAAATCGCAGCGGTTGTGGGGTGCTGCGGGAAGGAAAGGGGGGGGACACGCTCTGAAACCAGATCTCTCCTTTCCAGGCTAATCCACATCCTGAAATGAATAGGAGAGAGATGAAGAAATTCAGAATGCCAAGAATGTCACAGTCCAGGGAGGGTCAAAAAGATTTGAAGTGATAGAGGAAACCTTGTAGGGTCGTGTGTCCCCCCCCCGCCGCCCACCCCGGCCACGGAAACTTCTCCAGATAGCTGCGAGCATCTGCACGGGCAGAGCATGTGTTCTGCACATACGTGACCGGAATCCAACGTGCTATGGAGAGGAAAGAGCCGTTTGTGGCCTCACACCCGTAATTCTGCTCGTGGCGTCTAATTTTCTCCCCTAAAAAAATTTTTAAAAATTAAAAAAAATTTG
>NW_010123787.1:1804-2008 GCF_000699245.1 Pterocles gutturalis
GACCTGGTAAAAAAATCCGTATTTGCAGATCTGGATGATTTCTGCCCACGTGCTGGTGGTTTGGGGTTTTTTTTAAATTTAAAAAGAAAAAATAAATAAAAAATTTGAAGAGAGGAGGGCAAACAGCTGAAGGGCTGGAAGAGGAAGAGAATCGCGGGTCCTGGCATTTTCCTCCTCCCGCTCCGTGCCGACGGTGCTATTTGC
>NW_010123787.1:2235-2444 GCF_000699245.1 Pterocles gutturalis
CAAGCGGACGGTACCAGGAGGCTGCGATGGGACCCCACCACGGAGCCACGCCCCAGACGAGCATCTTGGGTCAGTCCCTCGTTATCCCCGAAAAGTGGAAGCACCAAGATCTGCTCCATCAGGGGCTCTCCTCGGGTTTTCCTTCAACCAGCTCGTTAAAGAGCTCCACGGTTAAACTTAACGGGGGGGAAAGCAGAGAAATGGAGCAA
>NW_010123787.1:2467-2672 GCF_000699245.1 Pterocles gutturalis
ATCTGGAACGCCCAGGAGAGGGATGGAGTGATCCTGGAATATCCGGGAACCAGGGAGATTTCTCACCTCTGCCCATCGATACCGCACGGGTCAAACCCAAAGTGCCCCTGGAAGAACCCCCCTTCCTCCAGCAGGGAGAAACCGAGGAGAAATGGGAAATAGTGGCAGCGAAGGAAAACCCCCGCTGCTGGTCCCCAACAGCCCC
>NW_010123787.1:3116-5426 GCF_000699245.1 Pterocles gutturalis
AAGGAGCACCGGCACAGGCCAGCCTCTCTGGAGGGATCCCCCCGTTCTGCACCAGCCCTTTGCAGTATTTTCAAGGCGACACTTTGCAGGGGGCAGAGCCGCTCCCCGCTGCATCGCCCGCACGATGCATCCCTTGCTTCCACCTCCTCCCGAAAAAGTTTTTTTCCGGAGGTCCCCCCTGGGATGAGAGCTGGAGAGACGTCCGGAGCAGAGCACCGCTGCACCCACAGCCCTTGGTCGGGACGATAAACCCCACATCTCCCCATCGCACCCCGCGGATGCGCATCCTCCTCCCGCCCCGCGCACACGGAGCCGCACGGCGCAGGCAGGGGCTCACCGATGGACCGAGGTTTCTCTCCCAACAGGATTTGACCCCGAGCATCACCAGCACGGAGGCAGCTGGAGGGATTGGGGTGGTGGCCGGAGGAGGAGGACGGAGGGTACGGGATGCTCAGGTCACCCCAACAATTGCCTTCGGAGCGTTTAGCCCCAAACAACGTGATCCACAGGGAACAAACACCCAGTCACCCGTGTTACCAGCAGACGATGCTCTCCAAGGCTCATTTTTAGGGCCAGTGACACCCCCTGCGCAGGGATCATCCCCACGAGTGAACCAGCCCCACGGCGTGGCCATCCCCAGCGCAGCCAGCCCCGTGCCCGCTCTGGGCATCCAGATTCCCTTCTTCTTCCCATGCCAGTCCAGGAAAAACTTGATTTCTCCTTAGCCCCAGAGCAAGGGGCTGATTTAGGAAGGACCAAACCCTGGGCAGAAGCTGCTGCTCCCCTCCCCGCTCCGTTCTGCATTCGAGCATCGGCTCTGCAGCCGCACACCCACCAGACACACCTTCTGTGGGACGCTGGCTGCAGCATCTCCCTTATATCCGACACCTCCCAGACCTCCTCCATCCCCCACGACGGATTTCTCAAAGCCGCGGTGACGAATGGCACCAGGATGCTGAAGGACCAAGCGCTGCCGGCAGAGTGTGGCCGAGCTCTGGGCTCTCCCCGACCCCAAACACCGACCCCATCCTGGCCATCTCCCACCCAAACCAGCTCCTTGGGGCAGGAGGAGGACAGCCAGAGCCAGAGACCTACTCGACATTAATGATGGCTTTTCAATCAAATGCAAATGGTATGCAAATGTGGGGGCTGAAAACACAGTGCATCCCTGATTCAATTAACAGCATTTCATTTATCTAGTTAGGCTTTGATTCAGGAAAGCACTTAATCCTGTGCTTATTGTGGTGGTGTTGTTGGTTTTTTTAATGTTTTAAACATTTTTAAATAAGAAAAATGCGGTTGCTAAGACACAAACGTTGCCAGGGGGACTCGGAGAAAAGTTGTAGCAGAAATTACTCGCTTTCCCCTTATAAATCGATAGGCTTTCCATTTGCCAGCATCTCCGCGAAGCAGGAATATCATCCCTCCGCTCCTTTCATTGACAAGGAAACAAAAACCCAAAAAAAGGAGGAACCTGCTGGAAGCCCAGGGCAGATCCCTCCGAGCACGACCCGGCATCGGTTGCCCGTGTGGCCAGGATCAGCCTCCGGGTTTTAGCCACTTCACCTCTCATTTCCCATCTTTTGCGCTGCCATCCAAGCCAACACCTCTCTCTGCTTCCCCACGTGCCGATCGGTTGTTTTACCATGAAACCCACCGACACGCGAGGTCCTCGCTGCGAGCACTCACACGCTGGCAAGGCAGGAGGAAAAAAATAAAAAAAAACCAACACATACCTAATTCACCAGATGATGCTCGAGCAAGGCCAGCGATCCTCATTCCCTCCTCAAACGCAGCATTGCTAAGCTTTGAGTCATACTTTAGAGTCATACTTATGTACAGACAGATATTTGAATTTTTTTCCAAATCCAAACCTCCTGACCCAGCTCCTTGTGGAGGTGCAACAGGTCTGGGTTGAACTTTCGGAGCCTTTGTGGTTTGGAAAAAAAAAAAACCTCAAGGTGGGAATGGGGAGGAACCATGGAGAAGCCTTCCCCTGAGTTTGCAAAGCAGAGCTCTGGGATTTGGAGGCATCGTGTTGGTTTTGAGCATTAAGGTCAAGATGTCAAACGTCAAGTGTATTCAATTTGAGCATATCAGTAGAAAAAAAAAAAAAAAAAAGTAGATCTGGGCTAGAGTTTCCTAAAGTTTGGGGGGTGAGGCGTAAGTGAAGGGCATTTTTTTTTTACAGCACTGGATTTTTCTGCCGGAGTTAAGGCCATCCCTTCCCTCTCCTGGCCACGCTGCCCCCCACCAGCCAGCACCCCACTGCAGCATCGCCCAGGCCCCCGGAACCCCACTTGGCCCCTT
>NW_010123787.1:5457-9407 GCF_000699245.1 Pterocles gutturalis
AGCTGGGCTGGGATGTGGGGTGACCCCACAGAGCAAGAAAAGGAGTGGCAGAGCCCTACCAAAAGGTCCCCAAATGTGCTACAAGTGAGCAGGATGCAGGAGGGATGGGATGGGATGGGATGGGAGAAGAGCCAGCCTGATCTGGTCCTGAAAAGGGACCCGGCTTGCTCAGGAAACACAAATTGCAAAAAATAAAAAAAGAAAAAAGCAAAGGTCTCCTAGAGAAGCACCCTCATGCCTCCAAAACACCTTCTCCCACCGGACCTCAACCTCATGTCATGAACTCAACTCTCCGACGCCAGCACCCTTCCTTCTGCAAGCACCTCGTGTTATTTCGAGGTCCTGTCTCCCTTCCGTCCAGCACCCGGGGACCTGCTTGCCCTCATATCCTACATCTTCGTGAAGAAACAACTTCTCTAGAAACCACCCACCAGCAAAAAGCCTCGGTGGCCACCAGGGCGGCTGTTGACTGGAGGATCTGGCCAAGGCAAGAGAGTCCCGGCTCCTCCCGTGCAGCGGCAAAGCCGGAGCTGCAGGGTGGTGGCTGACGGGAGAGAGATTTGGGGGTGGAATGAAAGCAAGAGGAGGCTGAGAAAGAAATATGCAAATATGTATAATGACAAGATTAAAGCAGCAGTTGCAGAAAGAAACGCAAGAGAGAAAACCGGGCGCAGCCTTTGAAGGGAAACGCCCCAAGAGGCCCCTCCGGAGGAGGTCAGGACAAGCCAACAAAGACATTTGGCTTCTCACCATCGGAGGGACGCAGAAGGGAACCGGCCACGGGCTTTCGGAGAAACACACCCACCCAAGAGTCTCGTACAGAACCCGCTCGCTTTGGCTGGCAGTGATCTCTGGCAAGCGAGCGTGACATGATTAATCTTTCCCATCAATCATCTCGGCAACCAGAAGTTGATCTTGGGCTAATCAATCTGTCTAATTGGTTTCTCTCCATTAGCTCTTTTTCGGATCCGTTTTGTACACGGAGAATCACGCCTAATAATGGATGAGATTTTTTTTCAGGGAGCTGTCGAGAAGGAGAAGTTGTCCATGAGCATCCCTTGGAATGTCTCAGAGAACTCATTCCTGGTTTTAGAGGAGCTGTTGCATCTCAGGGGCAGAAGGAAGGGGCTGGTTGATGTCCAGAGCTGGGAAAAATGCTCCATCTTCTATTCCCTCCTCTGTGAAACCACCGTGCTACCTTTCCACTCCTCATTTCCCCACTGATCCCAGGCACGGCGCATGTGCCACATCCACCCAGCGAAGTGCCAGCCTCTGAGAGGGGTCAAAACCTCGGCGCTTCAAAAAATGCAAGAAAATCTCAAAGAAATCTCAAAAACCCTTTATCCTCAAGTTGCCCAGAGGAAGACCCTAATCATCCCCCAGACTCCTGCAGCCAGTCCTTGCCAAAGTCAATCCATCGAGTATCGGCGGATAGGACAACTTTAACAGTAAGTCATAGAGAGGAAGATGGATGAGCTCTACCCAAAGCGTCCGTTTTGCCTTATCTTCCCATTTTAATCTGCTGGTGGGTTGCCACGTATTGAAAAGCTCTTTCCGATGCTCTGAACATTCCCCAGAGCTAAACCTGGTGGGTTCCCACAACCCAACCCCAAACCTCACCGGGACACGCTGCCTCGGACAAACGGGTCCCACGGCCACCGCCAGCCACGGGGCAGCTCGGTCCCTCTGCGACCCAGCAGCCAAGGAGACACGTTTGGGAGACTTGGATCCCTTAAGAAAAATGGAAAATTTCAATTCTCAAACTGACCTTCATCAAACCTGAGCTGGCGCGGGCTGGACCACGAACACGCCAACAAATGTGACGTTGAAAGGCAAATTTTCCCGCAGACCATCACACGTGGAGGGGATGCAGCAGATGTGGGACTTAGTTCCTCGCCCCATCTTTTACCCATGGACCTCAATGCGCTCCTGAGAGCATCACCTCCGAGCACAGCGCAACGCAACACGGCGTCATCGGCATGTCCTCAAAGAACCCCCAACTCCCCGCGGCTGTCGGCTTCCCTCCATCCCCGACACCGACCTCAAAACCTAAATCCAACACACACGACCTAAAGCGTATTCGGCGTTTTGGTGCATTCTGTCCATCTCAGAGCATCTTCCTCCACCCACCAGGGCCGACCTGGAATAGAAAAGGTCCCAAGGGTGGGTTCTCACTCAGCCACCTTCCAGCAGGAGCTACGACCTCAACCGCCGACACGGGAGATGTCTCAGCCCACCAAGCCTCCTGCCATCCTCCCCCCAACCCAACAACGCCTGAAAGAAAAGCTCGAGTGGCGTGAAACCCGCAGCACGGCCACGCCGGCTCCCACCGGAGCTGGACCAGCAGCCCAGGAGATGGAGAGTTTCCAGACAGGGGAAGACATCCTGTGGTCATTCATTTGGAGTTGGGTTTTTTAGCAGAGGATCAGGAATAAGAGAAGAAAAGGAAAAGGTTGAGGCTTGGGTAGGACAGGCAGGAGCTGGAAAACACCAAAGATGGATTTTTTTTCTACTCCACTGCCATCCACCTCCTTGCAGGGTAAATATGCCGAAGCAAAGCCATTCAAAGCCCACCTCTACTTTGGCACAGAAAAAGCCAACCCAACACACACAACCCCAAATAAACCCGACGCGCCGTCAGGGAAATCCAGCACAAAGCTGTCTGAAATATCTGATCTGGATTTTTTCCGAAGTGAATTCCCCTCAGACACGTCCGTGCCTTCCATAAACACTCCCATCGCCAAGTTTTACTGGCGCAAACGGCGGCAGAAAGCAGCTTTCGAAGTTGCAGGAGCAAGAATTTGGGGAAACTAAAATTTGCGTTGGGCAAATATTCACGCCAGGCACGACGCAGGGGGGTGCAGCTGGCACGGAACGATATCCCGGAGCGGATAAAGGCTCGCCGGGGGAAGCTCTTCATTCAAGCCATAGCTTGGAAAAAGTCCCAAATATTCTTTCCCCCCACCCCAATACGTATCCCATATAAAAGTCCCGGCCACGCTGCATCTCTGCTGTGAGCAAGAAGAAGCTGCTGATGTCGGAGAAATTTGTTGCGTTATTAGTTCAGCTGGACCCGAACGCTAAACGATGCCGATATAAAGTTCGGATCAAGTTGTATATTTAGGATCCAATTCAGCACATGCCTCGTTTTCCCGTGGAAGCAGCCCCGGTAAATTCAAAGGATGACTTTCCCTGATCCAAAGCCCCTCCTTAGGAGCCTTGGGAATCCCAAAAGCACAAACAACATTTCCACGAGATTCTTGGCTTCCCATGAAATCCCACCCGACAAACGACTCCACAAAACCTGCAGCGGCCACGAGCTCTTCTTCCTTAGAGAGATCCCAATTTGCTTTTTGGCTTCGCTCATCCGATCGATTTGTTTGTAAATATTTTTATGCCGGAGGCTTGAACCACAGGAGATCACAAACCACAGGGGGATGCCTCCACAGCCAAGAAAACATATATATCCCCGTGTATACGTGTGTGTATGGATATATACAGGGCTGTTTGGACACGACCAGGATTAATCCAGGAATCATTTGTGAAGCCTGCCAGCCCTGGGTGGAAGGCATCGGGAGCATCGCTGCCGAGGATGCAGCTTCCCGAGGCGCAGGTGACCGCGGCTATCGTGGTACCTCCCTGCAGAGCGGGTCATCACCTCTCCGCACGCAACACAGTCGCAAAGCCCGAACCCGCAGCTTTGGGTCGCGCAGGGTTTTAAGCAAAATCGGCGTTTTGCAGGTGAGAAATGCTGGAGAAAGGGCAGAGCTATGATGGAGATGGGAGCATCGCAGCGCCGTGCCCTCGTCCTGCACCTCACCCGCAGCTCCGGCTCCCTTGTCCCCAAATTCCCAAAAAGTTTGGCAAACTTTTCACTGCAAGCACTAAACACAATGGCTCTCCGTGCAGCCAAGAGCGAGAAAGTGGAGGGATGAGTAACTGGACCCACC
>NW_010123788.1:0-280 GCF_000699245.1 Pterocles gutturalis
GAGTTTCCTCCGTGTCCGCCGGCACCGGGCTGCTGTGGGTTAGCGGTTCCGAATGCCTCGGTGCTGGTCGGGAGCAGGATTTACCCCGGCTGCTCTGCGGGAGGAAGTTCGGGCTGGCATTACTCATTTGAATGAAACCTCGTCTTCCTTCTCCCCTGAAAACTGAGTCAAATCAGATCCGGGGTTGGTAGCTGCCGGTTGTGCCGTGGTTTGCGGAGGGGCCCAATGAAAAGGCTTAACTGGGAGCTACGGTGAAAAAAAAAAAATTAAAAAAAAAAAT
>NW_010123788.1:414-1372 GCF_000699245.1 Pterocles gutturalis
CCGAGGAAGAGGAGCGAGGAAGGGCGGTCAGGTGCAGGAGGCGTTGGCAGATGTCTGCCTGAGATCCTGCCCGTAAACAGATCAGGTGTGAGATCTCGCAACGGGATTTTTGAATAACAAAGGCGTGAAGCACAAAAATAGATTTTTTTTTTTTTTTCATCAGGGAAGAATTTGCCTCGGGTCAGTTAGTTTTTCACTCGGTGTTTGTTTCCTGAATCCCGGATCATCCAGCCTCCTTCTCCGTTTAATAGCTAACCCTACCGGGGCGGCTGCTTCCCTCTGTCCCCCAGGAATAATTTTTAACCTGGTGCCACTGAGCCAAAGCGGAGCCGGTCTGGCCCGAGCTTCCTGCGGCTTTCGCAGGGGAAAGGCTGGAATCGGAAGCAAATAATCAGAGTTAAAGTTGGTTGTGAGCGGGTCCGCATCTCCCACGCCACACCGGAGCATGGAGGTGATGGGGGGGACGCTGTCGGCCGACAAATCTTCCTCCGCTCGTGCGAGGGAGCGTGAATCCACGGCAGAGTGTCAGCAACGATGAGAAGGGGACGCGAATCCGGGGTGCGGGGTCCCGTGGCTCCGGTGGGAAGCTCCCGGGGCCGGTTCTGGGCACGGATGAGGGCGATGGGCTGGAGACACGACGTACGTGGTGGTGGGTGGGCGCTGCTCCGAGGGGCTCCCCTCGAACCCCGCTGCGTGGGAGGAATTAAATCTGCGGAAGGAGGTGTCGCGTGCGGGGTGTCGTGTTTGGGAAGCGCCTCGTGGGCAGCGGGTTTGATGCGGCGCCGCTTCTCGATTTGAATAGGACACAGGTGGCGAGTGAATCGGCGCAGGTGGCATCCCGAGGATGACGTCGCGTTGCTGGGGATGCATCCGGGCGCTGGGCAGGGTCTCATCCCATCCAGCCGGAGATGCTGGAAAACCGCGCTCCGGATGGCGTCTGCTCCGGCCCCTTCCGCCA
>NW_010123788.1:1762-2263 GCF_000699245.1 Pterocles gutturalis
GTTTCTGTTGCTGGTTTTCTTCCCCCTCGCAGGAGAACGTGTTTTGGGGGACCTAGAGGTGACAGTCCCTTCCCAGTTCCCCGTTCCGGCGGGATGCTCGTCCCTGTCGCTCCCGGGGCGGGGAGCGGGAACAAGCCGGCAGCACCCTGCGCCGGGGACGAGGCGGGGGTGTTCGATGAGGACGGCTTTTCGAGGGTGAGCCCCCAAAAGAGAGCAATGCAAACGGAACCACTTTTAAAAAGAAAAATCTTGACCCAGCTGAGGGTGAACGCTGCGATCGTGGGAAGCATCCCTCTGCTGCTGTTCCCTTTGGGCTGGTTTTGTTCGATTTTTTTTTTTTTTGGCTCGGAAGCTGGGGAAGAGAAAACCAGAAGAATGGGATAAGAACAGAGTTGGGCTTGATGGGCATTGTAGGTCCCTTCCAACTGAACTATTGAATTCTAAAAATGAAAAGTACTTTTTTTAAATTTTTTTTTTTTTTGAGCAAGACCTGTGTGCTGG
>NW_010123789.1:0-7622 GCF_000699245.1 Pterocles gutturalis
GCTGCTAGCCAGGGTCAAACCACAACAAGCCTACTTCTGCTGTTACAAATAAATAGTGATAATAATTTAATTTAATAATAGTAATAAATTAATAAAGCAAAACACATATAACAGTGAAAACAGTACACTTGTTGGATACAGGAAATTAGGTTGAAGGACCACTGCAAATTTCATAAGATCATTCTGTTCTCCTGTCACAGAATCACAGGATTGCTGAGGCAGAAGGAACCTTTGGATATATATATATATATATTTAGTTCAAACCCCTGCTCAAAGCAGGATCAACTACAGCAGTCACTCAGGGCTGTTCCGGTCAGGTTTTGAATATCTGCAAGGATGAAGACTCCATAGCTTGCCTGGATAAGCTGTTCCAGTGTTCAATCACACTTCCAGTAATACAGTTTTTCTCTTATGTTTAAATGGAATCTCCTGTATTTCAGTTTGTGCCCATTGCCTCTTATCCTGTCTCTGGGCACCAGTGAGAAAAGCCTGACTCTGTCTTCTTTTCATCATCCCATCAGGTGTTTTTAGACAACGATAAGATCCCCTTAAGCCTTCTCTTCTCCAGGATGAATGGTCCCAGCTCTGTCAGCCTTTCTTCATAGTAGAGATGCCCAAGCTCTTTAATCATCTTCATGCCCCTTTGCTGGACTCCCTCCAGTATGTCCATGTCTTTCTTGTGCCGGGGAGCTCAATACTGGACCTAGCACTCCAAATATGTCCCACCAGTATTGAGTAGACGGAAAGGATCATCTCCATCAACCTGCTGGTGACACTCAGCCTAATGCAGCCTAGGAGTTTGTCTTCTTATCACAAGGGCACTTTGCTGACTCGTGACCAAGTTGGTGTTCAATGAAACTTCCACTTGCTTTTCTGCCAAGCTCCTTTGCAGACAGGCAGCCCCCAGCATGTACTGGTGCATGGGGCTGTTCCTCCCCAGGTGTAGGACTTGACTTTTCCCTTTGTTGAACTTCATGAGGTTCCTGTCAGCCCATTTCTCCAGCCTATGGAACTGCCTCTGGATGGCAACACAACCATTTGTAGTGTCAACCACAACTCCCAGTCTTGCATCACAGAATCACAGAATAATAGAATCATAGAATGGTTTGGGTTGGAAGGAACCTTAGAGATCATCTAGTTCCAAGCCCCCTGCTATGGGCAGGGACACCTTCCACTAGACCAGGTTGCTCAAAGCCTCATCCAGCCTGGCCTTGAACACCTCCAGGGATGGGGCATCCACAGCTTCTCTGAGCAATCTGTTCCAGTGCCTCACCAGCCACACAGTGAAAAATTTCTTCCTAATATCTACTTTAAATCTACCCTCTTCCAGTTTAAATCCATTACCCCTCATCCTGTCACTACATACCCTTGTAAGAAGTCCCTCCCCAGCTTTCCTGTAGGCCCCCTTCAGGTACTGGAAGGCTGCTATACGGTGTCCCTGGAGCCTTCTCTTCTCCAGGCTGAACAACCCCAATTCTCTCAGCCTGTCCTCATATGGGAGGTGCTCCAGCCCTCTGACCATCTTCGTGGCTTCCTCTGGACCCTGCTCCAAAAGCTCAGTGTCCTTCTTGCACTGGGGGGCCCAGAGCTGGATGCAGTACTCCAGGTGGGGCCTCATGAGAGCAGAGGAGAGAGGGAGAATCACCTCCCTCAACCTGTTGCCCATGCTTCTCTTGATGTACCCAGGATCCGGTTGGCCTGCTGGGCTGCAAGCACACACTGCTGGCTCATGTTCAGTTTTTCACCTGCCAACACCCCCAAGTCCCTCTGTTCAGGGCTGCTCTTAAGTCATTTTCCACCCACCTTGTATTTGTGCTTGGGCTTGCCTCAACCCATGTGCAGGACTTTGCACTTGGCTTTGTTGAACTTCATGAGGTTGGCATGGGAATCATCTGCAAGCTTGCTGAAGGTACATTCCTCCCCAGCACCAAGATAATTAATAAAGGTGTTAAACTGTAGCAGTGCCAGTAGCAGCCTCTGGGGTATACCACTGGTGGCTGGCATCCAGCTGGACTTTGTGATGCTAATCGCAACTCTTTCAGCTGAATAGCTCAGCTCAACCATTCTTCAGTCTACCACGCTGACTATTTATCTGGCCTGTAGTTCATCAGTTTGTCAGTGAAGGTATTACAGGAGACAGTGTGGAAAACCTTACTAAAGTCAAGACACAAAATATTCACAGCTCGTATCTCATCCACCAAGCCAGTCATCTCATCACAGGCGGATACCATGTTGGTCAAACATGACTTCTTCATAAATCCATGTCAGTTACTTTTAGTCACCTTCTTATCCTTGCATGTCTGGAAATGTTTTCCAAGATTATTTGCTCCCTCACTTTCCCAGGGATGGAGGTGGAGTGGATTGGCCTGTAGTTCCCTGGACCCTCTTTCTTGTTCATCTTGAAGATAGGAGTGACATTTTCTTTTTTCCAAGCATCTTCCATCACCATGACCTTTCAAGGATGATCGAGAGTGGCCTCACAAAGACATGGGCCAACTCCCTCAGCACTCATGGAAGAATCCCATCAAGTTCCATGGGCTTACGTATGTCTAGCTTGCCTAAATATTCTCCAGCTTGATCCTCCTCCATCAAGGGTAAATCTTAATTGCTCCAGATTTTCCCACTGGTCTCAGAGGCCTGGGATTGCAGAAAGCAAGTCTTCCTAGCAAGGATCAATAAGAAGGTGGCATTGAGTACCTGACCTTTTCCTCAACCAGTCTTTCCCCCACTCCTCTCTACATCCTCTCTAGATAGGGTTGAAATAGCAGAAACAGCAAAACGGGTTGAAAAAGTGCCAGGGAACATTAATGAAAAACAAATCACCAGGAACTAACTATGACAGGGATGCTTTTCCCTTCCCATCTATTTCAGGAAGGAAATGGGCCTCAAATTGTCAAAGACTCTTCTTGGGACACAGCACCATATTCACTCACTTCCCAAAGCTTACTCTGCCCCATCAGTGATGAGGTTAGTGTGCTACGTGGATCTGTACAGACAGCCTTCTCTAGCCTTGGATAAATGTGAGTTTGATGCCAAGGCAGTGTGTGCCATTGCCCCTTCTGCTTTTTTGGTGTCTCTCATAGTCTTCTCCCTGCTAATCTACTTGATGGAGAGAAAATCTGTACTCCTCATCCTAAGTACTTACTGATATCTATATGACATTCTTAAAATGGGACTGCAGCAGTTGTTCATATACTTTAACCAGCACTATCTAGATAACTTTCATACACACAGCGCTGCAGCTATCATAGGGCAAAGCTTGGTGAGGTCTGCCAAATGTACTTAAGTAACTCTCTAACTGTTTTAATTAGGTGCAGAGCTGCATTATTGTTTACTTATTGTGATTAATCTTGCAGAATGAAGAGGCTACTGTGACAGACGTAGAAACATTGAGCACTTACGGTGTAAGTATTAATGATGGAGAGGAAAAATGAAATTTTACCATTGCTTTTTCTCAGACTGCAAACTGAATCTTAGGTCACCTGACTTGTTTAAGACCACACCATA
The DNA here is from genome assembly GCF_000699245.1 of Pterocles gutturalis. Lineage (NCBI taxonomy): Eukaryota > Metazoa > Chordata > Aves > Pterocliformes > Pteroclidae > Pterocles > Pterocles gutturalis. The sequence continues at coordinate 3,508 of NW_010123789.1, forward strand.
CACCTGTGGTAGAGCTAGGGCTAAATAAAAATTTCCTAAATCCTATTCAAGTGCTGTAGTCACAGCACAGTGACCAAGTGTCCTCAGTTTTCAAAACTATTAATGATTTCCAGCACTGGATTACTGGGAATCCAACATGAGGCAAGTTGAAGAATCCTGGTTTTCAGAAAACAAATTGCTGAGAGGTCCCAATTTGAACATAGGAAAACTGAGTCATATAAAATTAATAGTTGCATTTAAAAACCTTGGACAAAGTTCTCTTTCTTTTACAGTGGCAGAATATTTGGTTTCCACTGTATTAAGAATGGGTTCTTTTTCTTGTTTATCTTCTGGGACTGACTTAAGAAAGATGAGAAAAGCTCTTTGGCTTCACATATTCAGAATGCACTTACCATTAGTCTGTTATCCATACTTGAATACTAAAACAATTGACTGTGTTTATCACTAAGTAGAACCTGAAGGCCATGATAAAAACAAGGAACTACAGTATTCCTGACTATAATTTTTAGTTGCCATGGTGATACATTCGGGCAGCGAGTATACTTGTTGGTCTCTCTTCCCAGCAGTGTGGCACACAGAGAGAAGCACACAGTCCTTACTCAGGGCATCATTCAGCAAATTTGGTGACTCTTTTGCTCAAGAAGTTTAAGAGGGCTAGACTGCACATGATGCATCAGAAAGTGACTATAAAATGACTTGCTTGGGTTGTAGTCAAGGAGCTGGGACTGACTCAGTTCCAGAGCCTCCCTATGCCCAGTTCCTGTGCAACATCATCTGTATGAGCTTCACCTCTTTACATCCTTGTTTGCAGAATGGAAATAATTACACTGCTCTCACATTGGTGTTTGTTTATTGGAGAGTGCACTGTTTCCTACTTTCTGTTTACATGGGAACATTCATTCTGCTTTCCATTCTAGCATCCATACTGTAAGGTAAAGGGTATTTTAATGTAACAGAATAATAATAATTATAGAGTAATACTATAAGAGCAGTAGGAGATACTTCCCCATAAGAATCTTCAAAATATTTGAAGAAAAGAGTGCAGAGGGCACATGAAAATCTTCTTTTTCATTGACCTGTGTGACTGAGAATGGAAACATATGCTGGTAGCGTCTCATATTTGCACTTAGAGAAAGCAGAACTAAAATGACAATACGGCTGGTATGGCTATGGGCATAAAACAGGCAGATAGGGATTCAGCTATTTATTTTCTAATGGCTGTTCTGTAGCTTGCATTTGAGCTAAGACTCTCACAGGAGTTTTCTGTCTGTTGCCAGTGGGGCAGATTTCCAATTCTTTGCAGCCATCTCATAAGAAAAGAAAAAATTAAGGTAGAAAACCAGAATCAGAAACCAATTCTGGGTCCTTGAGAGGCATAGATGGCAGCTGATCTGAGAAGTACAGCAAGGACTCTCTGTATGGGCTTCTTCTACAAAGGCTCACAGATGGCCTTACCCTGAGCCACCCCCTTCACCTGTGGACAAGCATACACCCCAGTCAGCTGTGCTGGCTGAGAAAGTTTGAATCCATCAGGTCTTTCTGATGGCCATATTCTCTCCCCAGCATGAAGGATCACGCATGCTCTCTCATCCGCTCCACATGCAGTGTGGGGACAAGCTTTGGCTGTGGGCAGATGTCCCTGTGATGAGCCAGCAGCAGCAGGGGAGGTGGCTGTGGTGACAGTGACTGCTCCTGCTCCAGTTGTACATCTTCTTCAGACATCTCGTCTGCAAACCACCTTCGGTCCCACTGGATTTGCATAAATGTTGTTCCAGATGGTGGTTACAGGGAGCAGGGGTGAGCAGCACCCCAACAGATCTGAGAACATGGAGCGGCATGGGGCAGCAATAGCAGGGTGCAGGCTCTGACTTCACCGTTTGTCCCAGATGCCTGCAGAGTGTGTGACTGCAGCTGAAAATACCCAGGGAAGACATTTTGAGTAGCAATGCCTTCCACCAGCACAGCCTTTTGTCAGTGAACACCTTTGCCTGCTGCCTTATGCTCCCCAAAATGGCCCAATTACAACCCCTTGCCCTGCCTGCTGCCTAATACTACTCACCTTGAGTAAAATCAGGCAGTGATCAAGTGATGCTAGGTGCAGGCTGGGGCAAATCCTCCTGTCCTTATTCACTGTGAATTGTGCCATAGGCAGTTATAGTCCCAGGGAAATCAATGGGATAAAGAATACTGGTTAGTAGCAAGTCACAGTGGGAGAATCTGGGAAAATATCTGTTCCTGCCCCAGGAGTGGGAGTTCCTCAGGTCCCTGCCATTGTCATGCAGTTCAGGGGCCCTCACTATCCTGCAGAAAGCAAGATTTTGAATATTTACAAGCAGCATAAAAATTGGCCCCAAAATTCACTTTCTCATCAGTTTCACTAAGCCTTAATTATAATGTAAATTGCAAAATTGGAAGGAATTCAGAGACAAGCAACAAATACGATTAAGGGGATTGGAGGATTGATTTATGAGAAAAGATTAAAAGACCTGAGAATTATGCAGTTTGACTAGACTATGACCGTGGACCTGATCCTGAAAACTTTTGCCAGAGATGGCTGTCCACATGAAAGAGGAAACACGATTTTAAAATACCTAACGTGTCCTCCAGTGAGAAATTCTGCAAATCGGTATTCCAAGCTAAGGCAGAGGGGAGCATTAGTTTTCATCTTGCAGCCAGTGAAAGTAAAAATTTCTAGTGTCAAAGCTCAAAGAGTGTTTGCAATTTTTGGGGGTGTTATACATGGAAAAAAAATCCCAGAATTTATTCATATCAGATAGAAACGTGAGAGTATGTAAATACTTGAGGTCTGGCAATGACCAGCATAACAGGAGTGATAGAAAAATGATAAAGGCTGTTAAATGCATTTATTTGTAACTTTCTAAAAGCAAAGAAGAAATCTTCAGCCACCCCCAAAAGTCAACAACCTGAACTGATGAATTGCATACTTGCACAGGTACTCCACAGCTTTTTAATGCTTTTGAGGATCTACTTAAGCTCTAGAAAACATTATAGAGACACACAGATATCACAGGACCAAGCACACAAAACAATTCAAATTACAGAAGAAAGCAGCAGGAAAATGGGAGGTGCAGCACTGTAGAAGGGAAAGGAGAGATGCAACACCAAGCCTGAAACTGTGCTCTCACTCCCTGGCATGCCTGCCTCCTGGGGTACGGGGCTCTGCTGCAGACGAGCCAGCCTGCTGCTCAGGATAGTCCTGGTCATGGTCCTTTTCCCTTACCGGCGTCGGTGCCTGGCAGGGGTCCCAAGAAAAGCAGATTTGGGGGCTAAACTGGAAGAAGGCTACTCTTTATTTCTGGTAGAACTTTTTTTTGTTTGTTTGGTTTTGTTTTTGTTTTTGCTAGTTTCTCTCTACAGACCTCCTTGTTGCAGGGTTGGCCAAGTGTCATTGCTGGCACTGGGGGAATGATGGTGACTATAGAGTTTACCTGGGGAAGGAAGTGGCTGACAGCACAGGTCTTTCTGGAAACAGCTAGCTGTTAGATTGCCAGCCACAGCATAAAACTGCCCAAGTTACCTAGGAAGTTCTCTAACGGTAGAACATAGACTTCTGAGACTGAAAGTATCCCCTTCACTGTCATGCTTAAAAGGATTTCTCAGTGCCTTTGAGACAACCAGTCTGTGCAGAGCCAAAAGTATCCATGTCTGCTCTACTCAGCTCTGTAGCATGGAAAAAAACAAGGTGTAGTATATCACTTACCAAAGCATGCTTTCTTTACTGTTTTAATAGCCATCACAAAATAAAAGAAATAAGAGTTGTCATAACTGGCAAATAGTTTTTCCTGAAGAAAAAAAAAAGGTGGTGTTTTTCTTAAAGTCAAATTGAAATGCTTTGCTTCTGAAAAAGCAACTTCTTGTTAAATGTTGGAAACATCAGAACTTTCAACTTTTATTTTTTTCCCAATTAAAAATTAACCCACTACTTTATAAAGCAAAAAGTTTCAGATGAACCGGAATCAAAACAAACACTGAATCAAAAAGTAATCAAATCAGAATCAAAACCAATACTTGGATTGATCAAAATGTAGTGTAATGGCTTATTCAGCAGTCAAAATTTTAAGTTTTTTGTTTTGGCTCAATCAAGGCAAAATCTC
>NW_010123790.1:0-6311 GCF_000699245.1 Pterocles gutturalis
TTAACACGAACAGATGTTTTCTCTTTACAAGTACCGTAGGCCGCTTCAGTCCCTGACCTCATCAAGGGAGCTGCTGCCGTTTTCGTACTCGGCAGTCTATAAAACTGCTTTTTTAACCTGTTTTGCCGAGACCCGCCTGCAGAAGTGGGTCTCCTGCCTTGGTCAGGACCCATATGTGTCTTTAATGTTTCTGACTTTTCTTTTCTCTGGATGGACCAACCACTTCCTCCTCATTTTTGTCCTCTGCAGAGGATGGCAGATGTTTCCTCTGATGGGTTCTATCAGGCGGACCGAGTTTCCCTTTATAATATTTTCCCTAGCAGTCCTTACACAGGTTGGACTTGCAACCCCAGGGCTGGAGCGGTAAGTCCACCACCATTATCCCTGTTTGCAGTGGTTGAGGAGAAGGGAAAGGATCTTGGAGGCACCTCCAAGCTCAAAAAGCAAAAGGTTGTCAGTGCCGGAGCTGAGGCTTTCATGCATGTGGTTTCCCTGCGTCGCTGGAGCCATCCTGGCACCTGCTGATGCCTCCTCCTCTGCTGCTCCATGGGTCTTGATCCTGCCCGAGGGAGTCAGAGTGTGACTGTCCCAGGCTGCCATGCTTGGAGATCACCCGAGTGTTGCTTTTTGCCACGTGATCTTCCCTGCTACGTCTCAAGGTCTGCTGCTGTGGACGGTGCAGAGCGGGGATGTGTGCAGGAACTGAAGCAGTTTGGGAAGCAAACGTGGTGGGAATGAGCAGTAAAGCTTCCTCGTTCCTGCTGCCTTTTGATTTGCTTTGGGCCAAGGGACATGCCAGTCTGAGCATGACCTGTGTGTCTAAGAATATCAGAGACGCCTAGTTCATCCTGGAGACAGCTAAAGGAAGGTTCTCTCCTGGCCAGAGCCTGCTTTCTTCTGACAGTCCTGCCTGGAGATGACAGGAACAAGCTCTGGAGTGAAGTCATGGAGGAGAGGAACGTGGAGGCAGGCTGGTGTTCATGATGTGAATTTGTTTGAGACCTTGGTGTGTCTGTGAAGAGCCTTTTTCCAAAGTTGACTTTGCAGTACTGTCTCGTCTGGTGGCATCAACAGGACGAGATGTCTCAATGTCTGGGATGAAAAAAAGCACAACTGTGGTGCTTGAGGGACAGTTTATTTGCTGTGCTGTGTGGTGCAGTTTGTGTTCCTGGGTTAGTGGCATTCAGTTCGGAGAGAAAATCCTTTTGTTTTCTTTTGCTTTCAGGTGGGGGACATTGCAGGTACAAATAAATACCGGTATGATTTTTGGTTATTGAGTTATGCCATCTAGAAAGGGATGTATGTTAATTTAAAGGTCATGGAATTACCTTTATAGACTCTTTTTTTAAAAAAAAAAAAATACCATTCTGAGAAGCCTGGGTTGTTTTCCTTTTGTACTTGTTCTTGTGATTTCTATTGAGAGCAGAGGGTCTGTGCAGGACAAATAAGGGAAAAAAGCCCTTTTGTGGGTCAGGTTACCCTCCTTTTCCTATTCAATTAAAAAGAGGTATGCAAAATCTTAAAAATTACCCAAACATTACCATTTTTATAGTTTCAAGTTTAGAGAAAATGACTCACAGGCATTTTCAATAAAGGCTTACTCAAAATAGAGTTCACGTTAACGCATCAAGACACAAGAGAGGCAACAAAAAAGCCTTTAACCTGATACTCGCTCTTCCCCATGGGTATATTGCAAAGTGGATGGCTGAGATTTCCCCTCTGCCTGTGGTACCTGGCAGCGAGGAAGCAGCATGCAGGGAAGGAGCAGCGATGGATGTTGCTGAATGGTCACACTTCTGCTTCTGGGGCAGTTGAGAAGCGGTGGGAGCCGTGCACGGTGCGACCTGCCTTTGCTCCGGTGCTGCATGTCCTCTGTCACCCCCTGTTCAGCCCGTCTTGCAGGTTACCTGCTAACATCTTCCTGGGCAGGCTGGTTGGATAAAATGATTGCATCCTGAGTGGTAGGAATCCAGCCCGTCTTGTGTATTGATTTTTACTAGGCAGTGTAATTAGGCAATGCCTAATTGTTGCAGGCAACCGTGAAGATCAAACCTTTGAGCCTGCAGTGGAAGAAAGCCTGCAGTTGGGCGCCTTTTGCAAATGCGCCTGGCTTCTGCTCACCGGCACTCGGACCTGAGCGTGTGTCCAGCACTGTGCTAGGCTATTCTGAATTTTGAGGTCAACGTGGCAAAAAAAATGTCACATCTACAGCAGTGTGCGGCTTGTAGGCACTTGGAGAGAGGAACTAGCGTCTTTGGCTCTACCTGAAAGCAAGGAGCGTTCACAAAGCACACTTGTAACACAACCCTTGTGAGAAGAATTGTTTAACAAATAGCCAGATAATCTATTTTGCCTTTTCCACAGTGTTTGAGTTTGTCCTGTACTGGCAGTCAGCCTTTCCCAGGTTTAACCTTGCAGAGATTTTATCTTGCGAGTCTGCAGAGACACGGCTGCAGGTTGTGGAAAACATCACTGACTTACCAAGTGGATTACTGGGCAAAATCGATTTTACTTGGTACATTCATATGCTGAAAAGCAACATAATAGTGTCTACTTTGCTTCCACACCAGCGAGGGGGAAGTGCCCCAACACGTGTTGGAGACCCTACATGAGTCTGAAAGGCGGCTGAGTGGTTTGAACCATATTCATCACTGGCATCGTTTCGGCTGACTGAACAGGACCTGCAGAAATGCCTTTAGGTATACATGCTGATGTGTATTTTGTGGCTGTCTTTACTTAGGTGTTAAACATTCCCTGTGAGCAATGAGAGCAGAGACCTTCCCCACGTTCCTTGCGGCTTCTTTGGTTGATACATGGTTTTTTCCCTCCTTTTTGTCAAAGTGCCCTCTGTTCCAGAGATAATGCAATTGCTATGCAGTGCCGTGCAAATACTCTTCTGTATTTGTATCTCTTTTCTATTTAATTATAGTGTATAAATGTCCTCAGTAAATTTGATAAGTTGGGTGAAGGATATTGATTTTCCAGTCTCTCTTGTGCAGGGCTCCTTGTAGTAGCGGCGGCCGTTCACCAGGCCTGTTTCCCGAGGAGGTTTTGAAGGTTCAGCGTTTAAGTAGCTACGGGATAACAAAGGAATTTCTTTCTCTACGCTCCTGGTTGAGCTGCTGATTGCAGGGATTAAGGCCGTAGAGAAAACATCAGTGTTGGGTGTATTTTTTAAAAAACCTTAGACTCATGTCTTCTAAAGCAGGTGGGAAAGGAAATGGAGATGCAGAATAGACCCGTTGCCTTCATTCCTGTAAATAAAGCCTGCTACCAGCTTGGGGAAGAGGGATGCTCCCAGGATCGGGTGAGGTTTGGGGCAGCAGTGGGGACCCCAGGCTTGTAGCCAGGCAGCCCCCTCTCACCCTTCCATCACCCTATGGCTGGGCAGGAGGAGCAGGACAGAGACCAGCGGGCGTGCAGGGAGGCAGAAAGAAGGGAGAGGGAGTTTGCAGGGTTAAAACCAGGAGGACCAATGGTCTATTTTTAACGGCAGTTTAGAATGTGAAGTGTCACCAATGTTAAAAAAAGCTCCTGGTAAATAGTGGGGGAGATGCACGCGATAGTGGAAAGCCAGCTGCAGCGTTTTGAACTGCTCGCTGCTGTTTGGGAGGAGGCTGCGAACACTTGGTTAGTGTTAATGTTTTAATTTTCCTTTTCTCAGCCTGAGGTCTCCCTACACAAGGGACTTTCTTTAAACCGTGCTTAGCTCTCAGCCTCTTAAGATTATTTTTGTTCTTCAAGAGGAAAAAAAAAAAGGAGAAATGTAGATATTTGTGCACTTTCCTATTGCACTCTTTTTTCACATTCTCTTGGAAAATAAGATGTTTTCCTTTCCCTTTTTTAATGCTAAAAATTGGACCCTGATTTTTTTTTTTTTCTGGCTAATTTCCATGTATTTCTCATACAGGATTTCAGCCTTGATCTGTAATGCAGGCCTGTGGCTGTTCTTGCTAAAAGTTTGGTCCCGCTGGGGCTTTCATTGTAAATCCTTATTTTCAGTAGCAAATTGCTTTCTGTAAATGTCACCTTTCGGAGCCATCCAGTTCAGGTGGGTGGGGGGACAGCACCCCTGCACCGCCAGTCTCCGCACCTCTCAGCCGTCTACCCGCAGCTCCCAGGGATGTGGGAACCTGGGGATTTGGCTTGTTTCCCTGCTCACTGCGTTAGGGCAGGAGGCTGGAGCCATTGCGTTTGTCATGTCAGTGATCCGTGGGATAATGCATCCCCAAGTAGTGGCCGTTTCTGTCTATTGTGTCACCGGTCTGCGCATTAAAGGGACTCTGAGGTAGGTGTTGCTACAATAAACCATAGCAGCTCTATAGGAGCCGTCACAGTTCATTGCATCAATAATCTGTGTATTAAGGCATCCTGAGCAGGGCTCGGCACACAATGGGCCGTTATGGCTCCAGATGAGCCTGTATAAATTTAGGTCAATAACCTGAGTGTTGTTAAAATCCCAAAATAGCCATGCTACAGCGAGCTGGCAAGGCTTATAAGAAAGATGTGTAGATTATGCAAACCTGGGGTGGTTGCAGAGGATATTCTGATTTACCACTAAAGGTTAGTGGCGGGAGAATTATTTCATCTTATTTATTACTGTTATCTAAACCTCTCTCCGCTCACTTGGCTCGCTCCTTCCCTCTCCTTTCACTCCTCTGGAAATTAAGCCGCGTGAGTGATGCTGCAAGACCAGCAAAGGCAAGTTGCGGAGGGAGGGATGGGGATGAAGGAGTTGGGAGGAGGAAGTGTTTTGCAGGTGAGCCATCCTGGAGCCACCCCGCATCCCACCGAGCTCCTTCCCACAAGGCTTCATGGGAACACTCGTACATTTCCATCCTGACTGCGCTTGTGCCTGAACCCACGGAGCTCGGTATAGTCTGGAGCATGGGTTTGGCATGAGGGGAGCCCCAAGGGCAGGAGGGTCCCTCGGGGCTCCCCAGTCCCTGCTTACTCCAAAAGCCACCCTTCATCCTCATCTCTGACCCATTTCTTGATCCAAGCCCTCGTTGGTCTGTGATGTCCCAGCACCTGGCTGGGCTCTCCTCCTCTCCACCATTCTTAGCATCCAGCTCCTTCCTTCCTTTCTCATTTCCCTCGGACAAGGCCCTTTTGTAGGTGGGTGCTGGGGAGAGGAATGCCTTCAGCACAGGACGGAGAGACCGGTTTGTATTGTGGGTATCCGCCTGAATGGAGATGTAGCCTTGAACTCTTGAACTCTTTTTTTTTTTTTTTTTTTGGTAAAGCTGCTATGTGCTGAAAACAAACAGGGCTCACTCCAATGGAAAGAGGTTGTATAGTGGGAACAGCTCTCGGACCACAAGAACCGGGGTTTTCCATGTTTCCATTCTGAGACTTTCCATTTGAGATTTCACCAGCAGTCGGGCAGCAAAAGATGAATTAGCTGAGCTGTTAAAGGTATTACACGTGTTTCCCCCTTCGGAGACTTGTTAGAACATATTTTTTTTCGGTGATAGTAATAAGTGTTATAAACAAAACACAGTCTTCCCCTTTGAATGTTCTTTTACACAGAGCATCATCGACATTAAAAAATAGTACATTAAGCAACATGAATAGCTTCAGGCTGTTTTATTTCATGTTGCTAAATAAGTCAGTGCAGATGAGGACTTTTAATGTAAGAGCAGCTTGTAAATATAAGCACTAAGATAAGGGCAAATTATAACTCCAGAGATTTCCTGGAGACAGAATAGTATCACTGCTCCTGTTCACTATTCCCAGTCCAGGCAGCGCTCCCACAACAGCCTCTGGGAGATTTGACCAAAAAAAAAAAAAAGCTTGAGATATGTGTGATACAATGAGAAACACGGGGAGTTTGTTCCGTACGGGGGCAGTTTGGTGTGCTGGCATGGGGCTGAGTCTCCTGGTCTGCTGGACCGTGGTGCCCCTGGGGTACGAGGGCTTCACCTCCACTCTTTGGGGAGCTCGCTCCATCCTGAGTGGGTGGTGGGGTCTCCTGCCCAGCTGCACTTACGGTTCCTCCTCTGGCCCTCTCCGGGGGAATGAAGGTGTGGGCTGGTGTGTGCTGGTGTCTGCTGCTGTGACCTTCTCTGGGATACGGGCATGTGTCCCCTAGGGAACTGGACTGAGGCCACCAAGGTACCTTCCATGGCTCACAGCTATTGCCCTGCGGTAGTGTTTGGTCCCAGGGCTCAAGAAGAGTGTCCTGTGTCGCTGCTCATCGCTGGAGCCATGCCGGTTTTCATGTAAGATTTCATTGTCTGCCCCTGATTGTGGAAGAACTAAGGAATTACGAGTGAAGGGTAGTATTCCAGACTTGGAGCCACCATGTG
>NW_010123791.1:0-2297 GCF_000699245.1 Pterocles gutturalis
GTCGTCCGTCCCCTCCCCACCCCCCCGGGGTTCAGGGGTTCAGCTCGCCCTGGAAGACCCCAAGGAGGTGTCGCAGCCCGCTGGGTAGTGAAGTGACATGACCAAGGCGGTGCGGTCAGTTGGTGGCAGAGGCCCCCTTGCTCCCAGCTCTGCCGTACCCCACAGCTTCTCCCAGATAGAAAGCAGGGGCTTCCACCGGGGCTGGAGGTGCCCCCACCAGCAAGGGTCACGACAGCCCCCCCGGGGTTCGGGTCTCCCTGGAAGACCCCAACGCCTGCAGCATCTCTGGGTGGTGAAGTGACATGACCAGGGCTGCGCAGTCGGTCGGTGGCAGAGGCGTCCTCTCTGCCAGCTGCGGTACCCCACAGCTTCTCCCTCCTAGGAAAACAAATGGCTGGAGGCCCCCTCTCACCCCCCAAGTGCTATGACAGCCCCCGGGGTTCAGCTCTCCCTGGAAGACTCAAAGGACGTGTCCCACCAATTGGCAGAGGCATCCTCTCTGCCAACTCTGTGGTGCCCCACAGCTTCTCCCTGACAGGAAAGCAAAGAGCTGGAGGCCCTCCCCCCCAGCAAGGGTCACGACAGCCCCCCAGGGTTCAGGTCTCCCTGGAAGACCCCAAGGATGTTGCCCAGCTGACAGTGCTGTGAAGTGACATGACCAAGGCTGCACAGTCAGCTGTGGCAGAGGTCCCCTCGCTCCCAGCTCTGCCATACCCCACAGCTTTTTCTGGCCAGAAAAGCAAATGGCTGGAGGTGCTACCCTTCCCAGCAAGGGTCATGACAGCCCCCGGGGGTTCAGCTCTCCCTGGAAGACCCCGATGTCCACAGCATCTCTGGGCACTGAAGTGACATGACGAAGGCTATGCAGTCAGTCGGTGGCAGAGGCATTCTCGCTCACAGCTCTGCAGTACCCAGCACCCTACCCTGCATCCCCCCCAAACCCCCCTACAACCTCTTGACCCCAACTGCAGAAAGCAGGAGCCGTGCTTAGACCAGCAAGTCCACCCTGGGAGAGCACAGCATTGGCACTGACCCACACTCCCCATCCCCATGGGCCTCCCCCCTGCCCAGGGAAGGAGCAGGGGAGCCCTCCCAATGCCCTGGCTGCAGGACAGGCAGCCTTGGGGCAAATGCGGGCTGTTAACCCCCCGCATGCCAGGTTACAGCACTGCGGCTGCCCTGGATTGCACCCTGCCCTCCCAGTCTGGGTCCTGAACCCCGACAGCTCCCAGCACCCCACAGCCCTGGGTGGAGGGGAGGAAGGAAGCCCCGTGTCCCCAGCACTGTGCCAGCTGGGGGGATGCACCCTGCTCCTCTCCTTTCTCCCAAGCCCATAATTCTCCTCCCTGTCCTAGATCACACTGAATCGACCCAGTTTTAACTGGGACTGGTGCCTCTGTGGCCCCAGTGAGACCTCCTCCATGCATGGAGGCTCAGCCAGCCCTGCGATGCAAAAGCACTAATTAGACCATCTCCCGCTCTTGGAGCTCAGTGGAGCAGGGTAAGATCAGTGACAAGGAGATCATCGCACCACCGGCGCTCTCCTGGGGCCACAGCTGCCAAGGACACAGCAAGAACCAGGGCACGCCAGCCCCCTGCCCGTCCCTCCGGACTGGCCTGGTGACGTGGGAGCAGCTCTGCAAGGATGGGAGAGAGGACAGCGGGTCCCATGGCCACCGAGGAAAAGCCAAACCCAAGGGCCAACGTGGACAGGCAGTGGATTGACCAACCCTCTGGATGATCAATGACACAGGTCCTGGTGCCACGCGGTCACTGTCCCACCAGGATGGCCCACCGTGAGCCTGGCATGGCCAGCACTACTGTGCCACGCTGTCATCGCCTGATCCAGCATCCCGTGTGGATCAGCTTGGGGCTGGATCCCAGCCACACCCTGGGGAGGGTGTCACCCCCTTGCCCACCCCCAGGAGGTCTCCAGGAGCAGCCAGGGGTTGCTGCGTGGTCAGGGGTTGAGGATAGCTGGGGGACAGCAGGAAACCTCCTCTGCCAAGGTGGCTCAGCAGGCGTGGGGACATTCCAAGTGCCAGCAGAGGTGCTCTGCTGAGCTCCCGGGATGTGTCCTGTGCTGACACTGCCAACATCCCTGCCAGGGCTCCCCCAGAAAAACAGGGGGGGAAGCTGACGCCATGCAGCACCCAAAGGTGCACAGAGTGCCTGGGTAACCATCGCCGTGCTCCCCAGGTTCCTCCAGCAACACCAGCCTCTGCTCAGCGCTTTGGCCCACCAACCTGCTGTCTCTGCAGGCGTTCTGCCAGCCTGGCACCAGCGGGGGGGCCCTG
>NW_010123791.1:2388-2669 GCF_000699245.1 Pterocles gutturalis
GTGGCTGCCTAACGCCACGGCTTGCCTGGGCTCACCCGCCCCGGCTGAGGGCCACCGAGATGGTCCTGCTCCCTCCCTTGCAGCAAAGGGGGGCTTCGAGGATGGGAAGGGATGGGATGGGATGGATAGGATAGGATGGAATGGAATGGAATGGAATGGAATGGAATGGATAGAATAGAATGGAAGCAAAGCGAATTGAATCGAATCGAATCTTTTCATCTGGAAGGGCCCTACAATGATCACCTGGTCCAGCTGCTTGACCACTTCAGGGCTGACCAAAA
>NW_010123792.1:0-216 GCF_000699245.1 Pterocles gutturalis
GGATCGGGGGTAAAACCTGAACCTGGATCGACCCAGGAGTGGATTGGGGGTAAAACCTGAACCTGGATCCCCCTGGGAGCGGATCAGGGGTAAAACCTGAACCTGGATCCACCCGGGAATGGATCGGGGGTAAAACCTGAACCGGGATCCACCCGGGAATGGATCGGGGGTAAAACCTGAACTGGGAGCCACCCGGGAGCAGATCGGGGGTAAAAC
>NW_010123792.1:288-625 GCF_000699245.1 Pterocles gutturalis
CCCCCCGGGAATGGATCGGGGGTAAAACCTGAACCTGGATCCACCCGGGAGCGGATCGGGGGTAAAACCTGAACCGGGATACCCCCGGGAATGGATCGGGGGTAAAACCTGAACTGGGATCCACTGGGGGGGGGCTGAGCCTCATTAGGCCAATTAGCAGAGGGGACCCCACCCCTGTTGATGAGTAATTAAGAGCAGGCAGTGCAGCCGGATCTGTGCTAATGACTGTAATTAGCGCTGGCGCTGCTTAGCATATGTTAATGAGCTGGGTAATTAGGCAGCGGGCTGGCGATCAGCTCGTTAATTTAAGAAGCAGAATTAATTACAGGGAGGGAGT
>NW_010123793.1:0-228 GCF_000699245.1 Pterocles gutturalis
CTGATGCCCCAGCCCTCGGCTGGGCTGGGAGGGCAGCGATGGCACCCACAGTCCCACCACATCCAGGACACCCCAGTCCTCAGACATCACTGGGGCAGCTGGGAGGGGCTGGGAGGGACCCATAGCGCTGCAGGGGGCTGCAGGGACAGACACAGGAGTGTGATGGGGGCTGCATGAGGGTGCCTGGGAGGATTGGGAGGGGGGCTGCTGGTGAGGGGTGCTGGGGGG
>NW_010123794.1:0-410 GCF_000699245.1 Pterocles gutturalis
TCAGACATCACACCCGTTTCGTACATGCCTCGTACGCACCTCAGACCTTGAACACGCCTCATGCACGCCTCAGACCTCACACACGCCTCGTACACGCTTCGTACATGCCTCAGACATCACACACGTTTCGTACACGCTTCATACACGCCTCAGACCTCGCACACGCCTGGCACGCGCCTCGTACATGCTTCGTACATGCCTCAGACATCACACACACTTCGTACACGCCTCAGACCTCGCACATGCCTGGCACACGCCTCATACATGCTTCATACACGCCGCAGACATCACACACATTTCGTACACGCTTCGTACATGCCTCAGACCCCGCACATGCCTGGAACACACCTCGTACACGCTTCGTACACGCCTCAGACGTCGCACATGCCTGGCACACGCCTCGTACACAC
>NW_010123794.1:702-1206 GCF_000699245.1 Pterocles gutturalis
TCCGACATGCCTCGGGCCTCGCACACGCTTCGTACACACCTCAGACCTTGCACATGCCTGCCACATGCCTCGTGCATGCTTTGTACACGCCTCAGACCTCGCACATGCCTAGCACACGCCTCGTACGTGCCTCGCACAAGCCTCAGACCTCGCACACGCTTCGTACATGCTTCATACACATCTCAGACCTCACACACGCTTCGTACATGCCTCAGACCTCGCACACGCTTCATACCTATGCCTGGCACATGCCTCGTACACACCTCAGACCTCGCACACGCCTCGTACACACCTCAGACCTTGCACACGCCTCGAACATGCCTCGTACACGCCTCAGACCTCGCACACGCCTTGCACATGCCTCGTACATGCCTCAGACCTCGCACACACCTTGTACATGCCTCGTACATGCCTCAGACCTCGCACACGCCTTGTACACGCCTCGTACACGCCTCAGACCTTGCACACGCCTCGAACATGCCTCGTACACGCCTCAGACCTCGC